>NW_010409787.1:0-25216 GCF_000710305.1 Buceros rhinoceros silvestris
GGGGAAGGGGGGTGAATCCTTTGGAAAAGTAATCTGTATGCTTTATTCATAACAGTATGAATGAATGTACCTCAGCCATACATCTACAGAAGCAAAAGTGTTGTGACATCTGTGTGTTCTACTGATTGTTGAAGTATTTTGCCATTGCAAGGGAGGAGATGTTTGTGCAAGCTGGGTTAAAGCCTTCCACTGTGTAATGCACCAGTGTAGGTATACGTTTCCCCCAGCAGTTGGTTTGAATAGAAACAAGTCTGTTCTCAGTGATTAACTGTTTAATTAGGAGGCAAATAAATGTCTTCCAGTTAAAATAATTGTTCATTCAGAGTAGAGTAACATGGATTTAAAAGGATTGCACATGAGTGTTCTTGATCAGCATTTAACAGAATGATGATTTTGAAAAATACCCATTTCCAACACAGCTCAGGCTAGATTTGCTGATCGAGTGTTAAGATGAAACTGATGATAAAGCTATTAGGAAGCTTATTATGATTGAGAATTTGTTAGTCATGGAAGATGATGGAAAAGACCTATTGGTTCTGTTCCTGTAATAGCAAGAAAGTAGGTGTGTCTTTGGTTATTACTGCTTTTTTTCCTGTGCGAAATAGCTGTAAAATATTAGTGTTCTTTTTTAATCAGTTCACTCACATTTTCAGAAATAGAAATTACTAAAACTTCTCTGCATGAATAGTGATATTAAATTGATTAAAAACCGATCTAAGTTAACATGGTGCTCTAATTATATCCAAATGGTATGCACGTAGCTCGAAGCATGGGATGCAAGCAGCAGAGAGAGCATGTGTGTTACTACTTAATACGGCAGTGGTGGTCTTGGTGGATTGAATCGTGAGCACATGGGCAACAGGAGGATGGCAGCAACGCGGGTATGTTGGCAGAACATTTATTTAAATTGAGAGCCTTACATGGCTTAAGATAGAGATTGTTTTCATACATTTCATGAGTTAGCACGTGTGTAGGTCCTCACTTGTGACACCTGTAACTACTAAGTGTTTTCCTACAGACTGTCTTTAATCTTGCCTGCCCTTTTTTGTTTGGCTTGAGATACATGCCTGCCACGCTTTGTAGTTTGCAATGCAGCAGCGAGTTAGGTGTAAGGTGTGAAATAATCTTTCCACTACTAGATACATGCATCACGTTAGAGCACTCATTATTCCAAGAAACCTCTGCAGCTGGTTTTACTTGGCACACTATTCCTAAAACTTCAGCATTTGGGAAAATTGCTCTTTTTTACTAGGCGTAAACTAGCGTTTGCATATATAGCAGCTAAAGCTCTCTGGTCAGGTGTACGGTGTTCAGTTACAAGTGCAGGTTACATCTGTGTCTAGTAAGGTGTCTAAATACAGATTACTTTTGTCTCCTCTGCTCTTGTACATGGCGTTTCTTATGGAGATTGAGAAAGTACTGGTGCGAGTTGGTAATTCTAAACTGTAAAGCTGTAAGGGGAGCATGTTTTAAATATAACTTGAACTTGTTTCAAAAATTCTGTTCAGTTTTTCAAAAGAAAAGACTGTGTCATTTAGGCCTTTCTGCTAACTCCTGTATATTTGTTTAGCTATGTACACCCTCATCCTTGTAGTATCCGAGTATGCTTCAGAAGTACATTAAATATACCAAATCTGAAAAAAGCGGTTCATTCTTTCCTTGCCAGCCTCATCCTATGTTAAGTGCACGTTTGTTGCACTGCATTCTTGCTAGCAAGTAAAGGCGTGTATGTATTTGGAAGTTACCATAGATTTTAATTAATATTAAGTGATTTTTGGTCCCAGCTGTGAACTACCCTTCCTGCAGAACTCTTGAATGGCTCTGCGG
Source organism: Buceros rhinoceros silvestris (assembly GCF_000710305.1). Taxonomy (NCBI): domain Eukaryota; kingdom Metazoa; phylum Chordata; class Aves; order Bucerotiformes; family Bucerotidae; genus Buceros; species Buceros rhinoceros. The sequence goes on from NW_010409787.1 coordinate 1,828, forward strand.
CCGCGGTAGCACTGGATTTTTCTGCTCTCTTTATTGCAGAAAATCATGTCACCTCTTTTTAAATATCCATGAACTGAGCTTTAAGTCCTAAGAAATAAATACTGAAATGCTGAATTTGGGTGCACTTTACATGAAGAATGCTTTCTGTAGGTGACGGCAGGCTGCCAAATTCGGCTCTTTAATACAAGCTTTCCGAGGGCTGCCTGACCGTGTCGACTGTATACAGCTCAACTGGTAAGGCAGTGATTTTCATTCTGACATATGTGGTAGTAACTGACTAGCTACATGATAAACACAGTTGTGATTAAAAAAAGGGATGGTCCCAATTTGTTTCCTAAACAGTGTTTTTGCTTGAAGGTACTTCCCATCTGTGGAAGTGATTAATTATTCTTGTTCCTCATCTGGCCAACTGGTTTATGAATTTTTCTGGGTACACATGTACTGAAGTTTTTAATTGTCTTTTGTCTGTCTGACGAGAAAGTCTTTGACTCTTTCTGCCCTATGCTGTGGTAAAACAAACAAGCTTGGAAAGGGTAGGAAATTGTCAACTACAATGCAATTACTTTTGGTTGTTTTCTGAGTTTTTGCATTATTCCTGAAAATGCAGTCCAAACTGCTTACCTTTCACGTGAATAGAATTTTAATCCTTAAAGGTAGCAAAGCTTTACTATTCCACTTACATAAAAGAAAACACACCACCACTAGAATCTAGCTTGTCTATCTGCCGTTTACATTTATCACCTCAGTCATTCGAAGGGGACCTGTCGGGCACTTGATAAAATAAATTTTGGTTGTGAGTTAATTTCTTTGTAATTCTGTCTAGTTTGCTCATTAGATAAAGCACATTGATACTTTGGGAAACTTTGTAGCAATGCAAATAGACTTAACTGTATTTCCTAAAAAGAAACACAAATTACTGTGGATTTCCTGGAAAGAAAATTCATGACCTTAAGTTGTTTTATTTATTGTCCACATCTATGTTATCATATTGGACATAAACATAGGATAAACTGGGGACTCTTATTAAAACAAAAAGTTAGAATAGATGGCAAGACAACAATATGAGCTAAACTTCATTTTAACCGTAATGCAATAGGATTTTACAGTATGCATTGTGAGCATCTAAACTATACTGACATATTTTAAAATGCTATACCAAACTCATTTTTCCCCTTTTCCACTTTTGATTTCAGAATTTTTTAACTTGAAAATAGAGTAATCTGTAATTACAAATTCTTTTGAAAAGTGCATTGATGATGCAGTGATTGTTAAATGGTCACAATCTGCCTTGGGATAACTTGGCTTAAGATCTAAAGGAAGTGAAGAACAACGCCTTAGGCCTGTTGAAAGCACAATTATGTGTTGAGGTGAGATGTTCAGCAAATGAGTGGTGTGCTCTGATGGCATGAAGTTCATTTTACTGAAGCATGTTGTGAAAACTTTTTGCGTACTTAATATGTAATTTTTTGTGTAACAAATAGGATGGTAATGCATCCCTTCTTGGTGAAGTCAAAAGAAACTGTAACTGAAGTACTAAAACGGCAGGGAAGGCTGGGTAGCAGCTGATGGGGTCAGTTTACGTTGGACTGCAAACGTGAACGGATTCTCAGTCCCATTCCAGAGACGCGAAGTGGTGCATATCCACAGGTGGCTTTACAGAGTCTGCATCCAGCATCTCGTGTTAGCTTCTGCCTGGGGCCCAGACTGGGCAATTTGAGAGAGCGTGTTACTCAAATGCAATTTAGTTGTCTTCTGGGGGGCCCTGAATTTAGGCGTGCTGCTGATACTAAGATGCAAAACAGTTTGGCAATTCGTTGCTTTCCTTGGGCTTTTAGCTCACTTCTAACATGAGGGAGTATCAGTCAAAACTTTCCTGGTTCTTGAATAGTGAGGAGAGAGTGAGTGTGGCCTGTGGAAAATACCGAGGTTGGACATTACTCCTTTAGTGCTGTTCAGCACTAGTTTAGTGGCGTAAATGGGACCGTATTACCCAAAAGCATTTGCTTTCTTAAAAATCCATTCAGTGAAATGTGAGAGCTTAGTAACAGTAGAAGGGTTGGCTAAAAACTGCAGTACTTGACCAGGTATGATTGGGTTGGCTTTTTGTTGTGGTTTGGGATATGCAGGAAAATACACTTAGTAGGTGGTCTCACCAATTTGGCACTTCACTGTTATGAAGAAATCTGTTTTGTTAATAGTTGGGGGATTTCTCCTTAAAAGATTTTCAAAGTCATAGCTCTAGGTCTTTCAGATTTGTTTTTGCTGTAATAGATGAAATACTGAAATTTATCAAAATTATCTATGTCTAAAATGTAAATTGTAGAGTAGGTAAATGGCACATTAAATTTTTATGAAAATACGATGATTTTTAAATGCATGGAAACAAGCCCTCAGTGTGTGAGGGACAGATTTAATAGGTCTTTTCCATCGTGAACTTCCTTAAGCTACTATGAAAATTAATATAATAGAAATGTGGAGGTATTCATATGAATGACCTCAGCCTGATTTCTAAAAGCAGTAAGAGATGGGTTTCTTCAGAAAAGCGGTTTAGAACAGCAAACGTTTTTTCCTAATTGGAGGAAAGTTTGAATTCGGAGAGAAACAGAACATGCTTAGAGGTAAAACCATTTTAAAAACCTGCTTTCCTATAATGATTATTTCATCCCAAACCCATTAAAAGAAAAAGAATCTTTGCAAATGTGGTTAGAAACTTACTGATTTGTATGTAGTCCCTCTAGTAGAGGACAAAGTGCTCATAATAAGAGGTATGAGATTTAAGAGGAACTTAACTGTGTTACTGCATACACGTGCTGGTAAGGTTTTCCGATTGTTTTGGTAAACGGTTTGTCTAGAGCTTCTATTGTTCCTAGTGTTACTAGTATGCTTTTCTGTCCTAATTTCTGTAAAGTGTAGCTGTAATTTGATTGAATTTACATGCTAACTGTATGTGGGATGTTAAGAGCTTGACTTGAAAGAAGCGCAGGGAGAATGAAGATACTCTTCTTGCCTTTAATTTCTCAAAAACAAATGCGTAGAACTTTGAAGAGGAGTAAGTGTGAAGGATCTTGTATGTGAACTGAAAAAAATTGGAGAGGGAATAAAGTAACATAATGAAAACGGGAGAAATGTGGTTTAAGTTTATATCTACAGCGTATTCACAAAAATAACATTAAAGCTTGTTCTGCATGAAAACCACGAACTATTTTTAATGGAAAAGATGGAAATAGCGGTTATGTTAATGTCTTGGATTTTTTAAACTTTGGATTTAGTGTTGTGCAGATGACCCAGGAATACCAGAAAACCTGAAATGAGTTCGTGTTTAAAATCTTTTTAAAAAATTTAGTATTCATGGGGTGAGGTCACTGCAGCTGTATATGTTTCTTCTGTATTGTTACGAAATTGTTCTGTACGACTTGATTTTTGTGGCTGAATACAGCAACTGTGTACAGCGTACAAACCTCGTGTCGTAAGTATGAAGCGGCTGATTTAAGATTGTTAGCCTCCTATCAAACCAGTCCAGATCTAGGCTTAGACCTTTGTGTCGTAGCCAGAGAAGCACTGAACGGAAGATGGTGTAATGGAAAATAAAAGAGTGAATATTTATTAGCAGTTATGGGAGAGGATTCAGGTATTTTCATCAGGTTTTTTGCTTTAATTTCACTGTAATAAATTTTTTCTTTAATTTTATTCTCAGTGAATAGTTGGAAGAAGAAAACAACCAAACCAAAACATTCTTCCAGGAAAAAAAAACCAAAACAAAACCCCCTAGTGCCTAACACCCCACCCCCAAGGAAAACATGTTTTCTCTCCTTAAATAAATACATATACTTATGTACATATACTTGGAAGAGGAAATATAAATCTAGAAATGTGTAAAAACCACAAGGATCTATTGCAATTTTTGCAGCTGTTTTCTTTTGAAGTCTTGGGTGTTTTAATGTGTTTCTTTTAAACGTTATTTGCTGTAAAAGCATTTATTATGCAGTTTTTGTTACTAAGCTTTAAATGCTTTTATCCAGTGTAAAGTTGCAGGAAAAAACCCTGCAGCTATTGCAGTACTGTAGGCTGCAATCTTTGAACTGCCAGCTGGAAGCAGTCATTTAAGCTGCTTAAAAATGTTTGAAATCTCTGTGTGACGATGGGAAATTTGAAATCTGCGTGTGCAAATTTAAAGTAGTTCACTCCCCGCATTGCTGCAGATGTGAATAGCGCTTTGCTCTCCTTGCCTCTTGGTCCTGCTTCCTGCCTGCTTTGTGCCACCCTTGCCTCTCTGTGCCCGTGCAGTCAGCTGGGTTGACAGAAAATCCATGAAAATTGATTCCGCTCATGTCAGTGTGGAAGGAAAGAACTGCAAGGAGTGGGCAGTAGAGCAAGGCTCTTCATAACCGTGCGGGCATGGGTGAGCTTGTGCTGTATCCACATGCGACGCAGAGAATGTAGTTTTGTATGTGTTCTCGTGAAGTGAGTTTGGATGACTTTGCAGTACTTGTAAGAAATAGCTAGCTTAGAACAAATAGGTAAGAAATACATTGAGGGCTTTAGATGTCTGAATAGCCTTAGTGATAGTTGGCTCGTGAGGACAAGTATTTGAAGTGACGAAGGAAAAAACATTCTCAAATTGAGCCAAATTACACGTGAGCTGCATTTGTTTGTTCGCTTTCTGCAGTTGCCAAGAAGGTTGTATGCAAGCCAGTAAAACATGGAAAACAGTGTTCTTCATGATTTCTTCAGGAAAGGTGATACGCACAGGTGCTTTAGAGAAGCAAGACTATTCACATGTACCTTTTTCTTGGAAGACAATATGTAAATTGCAATTACAAAGATGGGAGATACTGTCTTGTAAAATGCTAACGTTCTTCGTTCTTTGATACAATAGCACTGCCACGTTCCATACATTGTTCCACTTTCAAGGGATTGAGCAAGTGAAAGGTAAGCTGCAGCTCCAGTTTTAATCAAGTTCAAATCAAAAGCCTTTTCCAGAAGGTACAGAAGGAGAGCTTTTAACAACGAAATAGTAGTTCGTCCTCAGTTTTGTTCCAGTGTAGAACATTGTGCTTCTAGAACTTCCGGCATTGTATCAGTAGCAGTTCCACATCTGACGTTTTCAGAACCAGAGCTGTACCAAATAATACCAATAAAATTTCTTCCGTAGTGTGTGAAGAATGCAATTCTTGAATTTTGAAAACTGAAGGTTCAGAGTTTGGGGAAAAAATGCATGAGATAATTATCATATATGGAATTACTGATTTAAAAAAGAAAATTATGTCAACTTGGCAGTTGGGATGGCTGTGCTTTCAGAATTTTTGGTATGTGTGCCGGTTTATCATTGCTATGTTATGCTTTGTGTAGTTTTTGTAGTATCACTTACCGCATGTTCAGCGTCATTCGAAGGTCACCGTTGTGTGCAGTTACGTATGTAATTCCCATTGCTGAATGCAAATGTCTGTAGAGGGGGGTACTAGAGCATTTCTATACTAGTATGTAACTTCTTTAGGAGGGTTTTTCATTGCTAAGCTTCTGTTTCGTGTTCACAATGAGTGTTTTGTGCAAAATATGCTTTTTCTACTGCATAAGGGGAGTAGTAGCAAGTCATGAAAAAGTGTTTTATTGGGCAAGGAAGCAGAAGTCCTGGATGCCTCTTACTGCTTCTATAATGACAGCTGGCTCAGGAGAATAAAATCACTCCATGTACTTTCATGCATGATTACATCTAGATTTTTTCTGTTCACAGCCCACTTCAATATTAATGTTAAAGTTTTTTAAAATTCTGAGTTTAGTTTCTATAAATAATCTGATTTTAATCACAAGCATGTGTACAAGAGAGTAAATTAATCACAAATGACTTGAAGTTTGCTCTGAATAGTACTGTAACTCCCCAGCTTGTATCAAACATTAAAACCGGTGAAACTCAAGTTTTTAAAGTGAAGCTTGACAGATTGTATTGAGTGAGATTCAGCAAGTCCACTGGCAGGGAGGGAAAAGTACAAGTCTGGAGAAATCATGCTCCTTGCTTTGAGTTGTGCTGTGTTACTGGGCATGCATTTTGTTACTCTTTAAATTGGACCATTGTGCCAAACTGTTTGTTACAAAGGCTTAGAAGAAATGTCGTTTGTCTTATTTTGCCCAGTTACAATTATTAATTCATCATTAGTGTCTTAAAAATAGAATTGGTTGGATTAGGCACATGTACGTCACTAGAGATGATGGCATGAGGTATGAATACCAGCAAGAGGGTATTTGAAGTGGCGGTAGTTACTGAAAACTGGTAATATGTTGTGCCTTTAAGCCTAGTTGGGTAAAAGCTGATCTTGAGCATTATTCTTACTACCTTTTAAATGAAATCTTTCACATATCTTTTTCTTCTTCCAGTTAACCAAAAACCTGAACTTCCCAGGTGTCTGATATTCTGGGGAAATGAATTATCTTTTTAAAAAAACTACGTACCCGGAACCTTGATACTACATTTGCATGTTTGCTTTATTGCTGTAGTAGTCATAGAAGTACTGACAGGTTTTAAAGTGTTCATCTAGATTTTTGTGGGGAGGCTAAAGGACCTATTCCTGTATGTTGCTTAATTTTCAAGACCTCGGGAAAACTGGCATTGTAGAACCTTCTTTGTATTATTGTTAAAATAAAGAAATAGTTTGAAAATCTGGTATTTTCAGAACTGTCCAGTGTCAAGGAAGCTGAATGGTGTATCTTTAAAGAAGGTGGAAAAACTTTATTTTACTAGAGGTTTAACGTATTTATGAAGTATTTGAGCTCCAGATCTTTCACTGCTCTGACACTGAGGACATTGAGACTCAACCATGACCTTCTGTTAGTATTAGGGTGAAAACTCTGCAAGCTCCTGCAAAGCTTTAGAAGTGATGCGAGGGCACAATGTGACATACTGAGCATAGGATTCGGCCAAGTCCTTTGTCTTTGAAGATGGTCACTGACCTGCTCTAGGTATTCTTACCTGTCCATTTAGCACTTCTCTTGTTCTGTGCTCCAGGTTTTCTTTTATTGTAAAAGGTTTTAACTTTTCCTGATGATGTGGAAGATAAAAGTTGTATAAAACTTTGAGGGTCATAATACTAATCGTGGTGGAAATGGGTTAAAGGAAAGAGTCAGATGTCCAGTGAAAACAGTTCTTTCTGTGGTTTGGCAAGTCACTACATACCTCTTCATATGTGTTTTGTTAGTATGAATATCATACATGTTTATTAATGTATTGTGTCGTTAAGGATTATGGCTCTTGTTGAAAGGGGTGAAAACCTCCACAACTTTGTTGTGGATTAATTTAATTTTAAAGTTTCTCTTTTGTGTAAATCTACACAATAATTAAGTGACAAAATACACGAGAATTTAACAAAATAGGTAGGGACCCTTTCTTGACTCATAGCTGTGTGGAAGAACTAATATGGAAAAGTAGAAGTAGGTAAGTGCTCTTCATGGATTTACAGATGGGGGAGAGAGTAACGTGGAAAAACATGATGATGTGGTTTAAACTCATCTTTCAGTTTGTTTCTTCTGAAAATCTGGAAGCCACCATAGAAACCTCAACTATGACTCTGGATAAACTTAATCTAAAATTCTTTAATGTTGTTTCAGAGTTCTGCTATACATGAAACTAGTTCAATGTAAAACATGCAAATAAAATACATGCTTTAATGGACAAAAGTCTGAAAGCCTGCGTTTCATTAAGATACAGAGAAGAGCAGTGTTACTGGGGACTTGCCGGTGTTTTCTCATATCTTTAGTTTTTGTCCACAAAACCTTAAACGATCAGGGGTGGAGCTGTATCAGTAACGTGCAGGGAAAGGCTAATTCTACAAGACAAAGTTGTGCTGGGAAAGGACCGAAGTTCAAATATGATACGTGTAACTTAACATACCGATGCTTCCAATAGAGGACTTGTGTAACGAGTTTGGAGAGCTCCTACCTGGAAAGAAATACTGCCCAAATCTGGTCCTGCTTTCATTGCAGAAAAATGGCATCTTTGCCTTGATCGAGACAAAACAAGAATAGGACTATCAGGATTTAAGCTTATGAAGAAATATTTATCCTGCCGGAGTGATAAATCTGAGTAGTTCAGCAGTCAGCGCCCGAGGTAGCTTGTCTGCTGGTAGGCTACGTGCATAGCGCTCCAGTGCTGTTGTAGCCTTCCCAGGACTTTGAATATAATATGGTTGTGCCTTTGGTTGGTTGAGCTGTTGCTTCACTGGCCTCAGTAAATGAAGTTCCTTTATGGCTATAAGGATGCTTTACAAAGTCTGCATCTCTTCTGCTTAGCAAATGTTAGTCACGCAGTGGCAGTTCTGCAGTTGGGAATAGTCATGGAAGGCTTAAATCAGCTTTTGTTCTTGTCAGCCGTAGTCATTGCAGTGCACTTCCAGGTGATCATTCATGAATGATAAACGTGATATTTTCATCTGAGCAAGCTTGCGTATATAAATAATATATACACATTAAAAAAAAATGCAAACCATGTACGCTTGTCCTGTCAACAACACAAATTCCTTTGATAACTCAAGGTGTGTTACAGAAAATGAATCTATTTGATGATTATCAGTCTGATTCCGTAATTCTGTAATAAAGATGCAGAGACCTGGTTCTTTCACTTCCAGCTACTGAGGTTCATCTTGAACTATTTGGATATCTGCATTTATTTTAGTTTACACAGTGTGGTGTAAACTAGAATCACACAAAATTTATGCATAAATATACCCTGTGAGAGCATACTCAGATGCTGATCAGATGCGAGGTTTTGCAGAGCTCAGAATGAAAGTTGACCAAAATAGGTTGTTAAATAAGATGGAAATAAAAGTTAGGAGAAGGCAAGAACAGGGTTGAGCACAGTAGGATAGCAAACTGTGAGCGCTCTGAAGATGGTCTGTAAAAAGTAGTAGAAGAATCTGGAGCCAGGTAAATGTTTTGTTAATCTTTCAAAGAATTCAGTGGATCAGCATGCAGAACTTCGGTTTGAAATGCGGACTTCGTGGAGAAGCTGCTGCGTGCTTATGTGGAGTTTTTCTTTCAAGACATAGCAAATAATGTTTGTAATGTGTTGGAATGGATGTTTTTTGCTTGTGTCCATCAGTAGACACAAACAGGTAACTGAATAACTTTTGTGCTTTAGTCTGTGTTTATAACCATTTTGTCATTAAAGTGTTGATATTTACAAATTTTTCACCTAACATAATTTTAACTTAGTTTTAAATGCACATTTTTTAATGTGAGAATTATAGTATGAGCTTTCATCTCGAAATCTGAATGAATCACGATGCAAAATAGTGCCAACAGACAATCTCTTTGATAAAAAATAGTTTAGTCTTGATTATGATGCCTTCGTATGGCAGATGATAACAAAAGGAAGTTCCCTGTGTCTTACCACGTGGCCTTGGCTTAGCGCTGGGCAAACGCGGTTTCATTATTAATGCCTTTGTACTTTGTTCTCAAATGAAGAATGTTGTAGCCAGCTGGAGTGTCTTTTAAGGGGGGTAGATGGTGGAAGGGTTTGTTTAACAGCATTCCGAACGCATGCTGAGATGCCTGGTAGTTAAATCTGTCATTCAAACCGGAAACTAATTCCTAATATTGGTCTCTTCAGTCCTCCCCATTAGATATTAGCAGGTGCTTCCTTAGCTGTGTGTATACGAGAGCCGAAGGTCGATGCTTTATTTTATAAGCTTTATAAGTAGTAGCCATTTCTACTAAAGTAAAGTGAAGTGGTACTAGAAAGCTGAGATCAGTCTTACCTAGTACAGCATCAGCAGTATGTCCAGTTGTGAAAGTAAGGGACAAAAAAGCCAAGTTTGAGGCCCAGCTTGACAATGAAGCTTGTCCTACAGTAGTAACAAGTAGAGAACCTCTGCTCTCCCGTTTCATGCGGTTGAGTTCTCTGCATATTCTGCATTAAATTGTCACAGGTCCTCGGTGGTGGTAGGCACGACTTTTCTCCCAGGTCTGGATAGTAATCTGCTTAGTCTGGGCAAGTGCAGGCTTGGTTTGTTGCAAGGACTAGTTATGTCGTGCTGAAACATCTGTAAATGCCTTCATCTCTACAAAACAAGTTTTCATGAGAAGGGCTACCTCTGTTCAACATTGCTTTGTGTGTTTTAACAAAAAACAGGTAAGTCTTCATGTCAGAGAACCAATATGTGATAGAGCGTTTGTAGGATACCCTGCGGCTTGTCAGTGCTCTTCTGTTGTCTCGGTTCATGTGTATTTCAAATCTAATGTACGATTTTCTTTTCTCTACCAAATACGGCTTTATTGTGGTGGAAGCTAGAAGTTGCTGTTCTGTGTTTGTCATGAAGTAATCAGAAATAAAAACTGTCATCCAGCAGAAGTAGCACAGGAAGGAAGTTACTTAATTGCACAAAGAACTGCCAAATCTTTGACAGGACCAGAGGCAGAGGGCACAAACTGAAACACAGGAGGCTCTGTCTGAACATCAGGGAACAGTATTTTACTGTGAGGGTAACTGAGCACTGGCACAGGTTGCCCGGGAAGGTTGTGGAGTCTGCATCCCCGGAGATATCAAAAGCCATCTAGACGGGGTCCTGGGCATCGGCTCTAGGTGGCCCTGCTCGAGGTGGGGGGTTGTGTCAGATGATCTCCAGAGGTCCCTTCCAACAATAACCCTTCCATGATTCTGTCATCCAAATAAAGCTTTGACTTTCTTAAACTTTATCTGAATTAACATAAAACCCTGTTACATGCTTTGGTATTTGAATGCCTCCTCACTAGGTTTCATTTCAATATAGATGTATGTATTGCTCCGTATTGTGAAATCTTACATTTTCAAATGAAGCACTTCAAGAGGTGAAAGCTCTTTGAATGCATCTTGAGTTGTTGCTCTTCGTAAGGACCATGCGACCACAGCTTGCCCTGCCCTTTCCCCCAGCACAGTCTTATGGCTTCAGAGATTTTTTAGCCCCACAAAGGTAATCAATTCTGCTGTCATTATTGTGGAAGAGGAGGTTAGGACACTGGCCTAACTTGGCACCTGCTGCAAAAACAACAGGTAAGGAATCAATCCTGCAGGAGGGAGTGGGGAGTGTTGGGTGAAGTTGTGTAAAGCAGCATTGCTAACGCTTCAGAAGTAAATGTGCTGTGTCTCGGTGAGTTTCACCATTACTTTTTAAAAAAAAATTTACAGAGGGTTGAGTTATGCACAATCTAGGACGTTACTGTAGATTCTCCCTGAGTTTTTGGAAGGTCCACAATACCTCAAAGTAGTGAGGTCATCCCATCTCAACTGTATATATGTTTCTGCAATACCAAGTTTATGCTGATTTAAAACTAAGATCTGAGAAACCTCTTAGGCTTTGCCTGTACACATTTGTGCTGCTTTGAACAAGTAAATTATTATTGTTTTGAAATCAAACTAAATCCGTATTAATGCTCTGCCAATTTAAATGTCTCTAAAATTGTCTTAGTGGTTCTCTCATCACAGACTGTAACTGTGAACTTGTTTGCACGGTGTGTAGGGCAGTGATGCACTGCCTCCTGTCAGCAGCGGAGCAGTACCGGTACTACTAAACGATGTGCTAGCTGTGCTGCCTCAACCGTGTCTCACTTACAGCAGACTTCTCGATTGTTTCAAACTCTGTACGTAAGCCGTAAGTTTCTGTGACAGGCGAACTCACTCCGAGTTTCTAGAACCTGACATAGGACAAGCTCATGAAATTCTAACTGTGGCTTCCAGTGCTGGGTGATGCAAGCGTTGCATAGGCTGTGGATCTGTCAGGTTTCTGAAGTTTTCTTTGTTAATTGGTGAAGTCATATGTATACATCATTATTTCTAGGTGAAAGAGATGATGAGGGTTAAAGTTTATTCCCTTGCTGCTTCAGCTGTGGTGTACTTCTTAGCTGTTCAAAGGTAAAGTATGACAAAATGCCCAGGAAGTTCACATCCGTGTAACACCGCAGTGAGTTCCGAGTGCAGGAAATGAGAGTTACTTGGAGGTTTTCCCAAGCTGCTCAGCAAGAATACAGTCACTGAACGTAGAAATGTGAACAGCTGAAGACATTCCTGCCGCAGTTTTGAGATCATACATAGAACGGATAATTATGAAAATTGCCCTCTGATTAGCCAGCTATTCTGGTGCTGCAGATTCCTCAACATGGGAATGTTAGTGAGCAGCGTGGAGGAGGGGGCTGCATTCAGAAATGTGGCGTTTGCTGTTTCGGGTAGGGCAGAATGACTTGGTGTGACTGCAGCCTCACAGTTACAAAAATTTCCCAAAATGTGTATGTTTATAAATAACTAGAACATTTTATATATACTGTGTGGTAAGAAATAAAAGACTTCATTCCTTTCTGCTGATCAAATACAAACTTTGAAATTGTAGGGAATATTTTTTTTACCAAAAAAAAAAAAAGAATCCTCAATTTACAAAGTACTTACATTTCAGTGACTTCAAATTCAGACCTCGCTTAAGCTGCAGACATGAAATCTTAATTCTTTTCAAATATTTTCAGGCAACCTCATCATTCCCTGAATACTGAAGAAACAGTTCAACTTCTGTATGAGTGAAGTTTTGCAATCCAGGCAAAACAAAAAAAAAAGACTGTGCCTTGGTCAGAGTATTGTCACTGGTGTGGGGTTATTACCCAGCCACTAGTAAGTGCCACTTGTTTTGGGTTTTTTTTTTAAATCTGATCCGGGAAGAGGAATATTACTGCATTCGCATTCCTCATTGTGCATATGGTGCCAACTTCAGACACGCTGTACCTCACAGATCGAAAGATGTGGAGTAGATGTAGAATGCCTTTAACAGTTTTGCCAAGGAAGTTGAATGCTTTGCTGGCTCATATCAAGAGGTATTTGCCTTTTAGTTCCTAGGAACTTCTCCTTTTGAGCCTTAATTTTGTAATGTTCATGTTTTCCCTTAAATACTTGCTTCTAGCTGTCTGCAAGTATGTGGTCTTGAGGAGAGGCTTTGGGGGACACAGGACTGGGAGAGGTTACGTTGCAGTTTGCTGCAGTCACTGGCAGCAGCCGTGCAGTGATGCGCAGGTGACAATTCATTTACTTTCTGATTTATTGTTGCAATTGTACACTTGGGTCCTCAGCAGGGGCTACTTGTAATTAAGGTGACAGGTTTGGCCAGACTTGAGTGAAAACTAAGAATGGGGAGGAAAAGACTGCTTGACCCTTTAAAAATGTGTAACGCTTTATCTTCTGTCAGTATGTCAGTGGCCAACGTTGTTATCTGTTACCTTTTGCTAGGTAAACCAGAACAAATGCAAACATGAACGCAGCTCTGCGGATCATCCCAGGTTCCCTTTGGAAACCCCAAATAAATGGCCACAAGCGGTTGTGTGTTTTCCTGAGAACAGCTCGGCATTGGAGTGCTGCCTTTCTGTGTGATGGATAGTGGCTCTGCTACTTTCAGCATGATCCCTGTGCCTGCTGGTGCAAACTGTCCTTGGTCCACTTCCGTGGAAGTCACAATTTACCCATGCTGCTGTTCTGTGTTGCTAGGTAATTTTTAAAGTAGATGTAAAATAAAGGTGGAAACAGAGGGAAACGGGGAGGCGGGGTAGGGGGGGAACTTTGTTGCAGTAGTCACCAAAAATCCTGTTAATTGAAAAAAAAAAAAAAGACCCCAAGCTGTTGTGTCAGTCAAGCCAGTGAAGCTGCATAGTGTCAATGTGCAAGGTTAGAGTAAACCAGCATCCTCCGGGGGTGTGGAGGGATGTGGCTGCTCCTGCCTGGGACGCCGCTGTGGCGGCCTGCAGCTCGGCTCGCACAGTGGCTCCGTACTGGAAAGACAGCAGCAGGGAGCACCCCGGTACCCGGAGTGTGTGGTACGGAGAGAGGCTGGGCTGAGGAGTGGTTTGCAGTTCTCTCACACGCAGTATCCCTCGGCTGGTGTGCGATGCAGCTGTTCTCTCCGGAATCGGCATGTTTATCATGCTGCGAGCCTTTTAGAATGTTTCAGATTCGTTTCACTTGGCACCATACCCCTTCGGGGCTTTAAAGGAAACCTTTATCATCTGAATGGAGACGATTCACAGTCTATTACCTTGAAAATAACTCTTTGCTGTGTTCCTGCTCACTCTTACAATCCTGCTTTTCCAGCACTAGCTGCTAGGATACCTTTAGGTCTAACAGAGTAATTGCTGTTAATCATGAGCAGTAGGGTTTATGTAGTTTGATAGGGTGGAGGGGTTGGAATGATGACTTAGTTTCCTGTAGAGAGAGAATCCTGAAGTAGTGGTGCAGGGGCAGAGACACACTGTTTCAAAAAAAAAAAAAATCCTACACCCTATAACCACTGTGAAAGTATTTGAGTGACTGTAAATTAGTAATTCATAATACTACCATGTGTTATTACTGGCTGGGCTTAGGCATTATCTTTTAACACCTAACAGACTGACTTGGTTACAGTTCTGTCACTAGTATCTGCTAGTTGCCCCGCTCACTGCTTCCTCTTCAGTAAATGTGTGTGGCCCTGAAAGAGAAGGTGATACGTGCTGGCTGTTCGGGAAGCTGGCGCCCCCCGATAGGTGTTTGGCAGTCTTAGTCTTGCTGTTTGTAGGTAGGGGGGAAAAAGGAGTAAAAGCCTAATTAATATGGGGTCTTTTACTATTAAAATACAGACTGAACAATGCGCATTTTGTAATCGTATCTTCCCTTTACGATGGTACGTACTTAGCAACAGCTGGAGTAGTTTGACCACGTGGAAGTAATGCCCCAGGATACTAATCTCTGCCCAGATGACAACTCCAGCCTGGTCCCTGTGGCTGACAGTCATCGCTACGGTCATTGTTGTATTTGAGCTGCTAAATTAACAGTAGCAGCTGAAAACTTAGAGCTCTAGTTGTAAAGGGTTAGAGGGCTGTGCTCTGTCATGTCTGCTTTAGGGAGAGATGTTAGTAGCTGTCTTAAAGATAACCAAGCTTTTGAAAGGTGATACACAGCACACTGCACCGGGGAGGGGGGCGGGAAGATGAAAAGGAAGCAAACGGGAGAACCAGTGAATCTACAGCACTTTTAATAGGACTCAGACATTAAATTGTGCCAACTTTGAAATCATATTTATTCTGAGCTGCTGGCCTCAGCCTTCTCCAGCTGTGTCTGCTAAGGTAAATGTTACCTCTGTTGTAAATGCTTCTGGTTGTGTGTTGCTGTTTGCGCTTATGTCACTCCCGAGTTGTTTGGGGCTGTTCCTGGGGTGAAGCCAGCCCAGAAGATGCAGCCCGTGTGTGGCTTTCCAAAGTAATTATTTCCCTAACAAATAACCTGCAGGGTGTGCTAAGTTTTCTGGTCATCAAACGGGACCTCAAGATGTTGGTAAATTAGGTGAGGAAGTCTTTACCTGAGAGCACGCAGAGCCCTTCCTCCCCTTGCACTGCTGTAATCGGGGCTCTCCGGAGTCTTCCTCTCTGCAGACACCTCTTCAGGGCTGCTTGGCTCGGCAGCACGTTCTGTCTGCCTCCCCAGCTCGAGTACTGGATGGTGTTAAACCTGTCAGACAGCGCAGTGCTCACGCCTTACGTTCAACCGGGGCTGTGTGGAGAAGAGGCGATTTTAATCGGAGGTGGGGAGGAGGGAACGGTGCGTATGGGTGAGAGCTGGTCAGAAGCCTGAATGGGGGGTCAGGGAGCTGTTGAATTTTACACTTCGAATAATTATTTGCATGTGGACTCTGGAAGAAAACACACAGAGTTCAAGATGGATACCCTTATTAACACCTCCAGTTATTATTTAGGCCTTTTAAAATACAGTAATTTTAACTAATAAATACAAAAGGAATAAAATTATACTCACTGTTGGTTCTTCCCACTGCACTTCCTGCAAATGCAGGCAGATCTACTGCAGAGGATTTAAAATGACAGAAGTCAAACTTTTGCATCAATCTCTAATGCTTTAGTATTACGATGTATTTTAACGAGTCTCGTGTGCAGTTCTGTTCTGAGACGTTATTATAAAGTGGGACATTTTACTCCAGTTGTAGTATTTTCATAGCGAGTTTTGCCCCGTTCAAGTCTCTGTGAAATGTCTGTACCACAGCAGGCTGCGGAATGGGGAGGAGACCCTGTGTGTGCCTCGATGCCTTCAGTGCAGCTGCAGTGAGAGCAGCGATTCTCAGGTTTCATTAATACCTCTGTGTTGTGTGCAGGGATCCTAGTTACTGTGGAGATCCTAATTACTCTAGAGGCACCGGTATGAGAAGGATGAAATGTCACTTTGGCCACATGCATTGGTAGGCCTAGGAGACCCTGGTGTGTTTGTCTGTTTTAAAAACTCCCCAAAGAGGAATGACTTGGGGCTCTTTGGGGCAGAACTGCACTTAATCTACTCCAAGTAGTAGGAAAATCTAAAACTTGTCAATGTTCTCAGAGCAGCTGTATTTTAACTGCTGAGGTAGTAAAATTTACAATCTCTAGAGAAGTCTGTGTTAGACTACTAAGTGGTAAGAACGGGTGGAGAATAAATGGGGTTTTTTTCTGGTAATGTGAAGTTTTATTATGGTTTACTTCTCCATATTATAGTTACGGGTATTTGAAAAGTTTGTTTGAAACGTCACAGTTATTTATTGTCTCTTTATTTTTTCAGGTTACTATTAAAATCTTAAAATGCAGATGAAGACTGGCTTGTGCAGAATCCTTCTGCTACCGTACGCACACCAAAGGGAATCCTAAACCAGGTTTTAGTACGAGTAGTACAAGGTACGTATGAGGATGTTCGGCTTTATTCCGCAATCACTGACATCAATAGCCCTCTTTTTGTTCACATTTGCAATTTGATGTAGAGTAATTCTGCTTTATCTGTCCGTGTCATTGAAGATATTATGGCAGACAGTGTCAGAAGCCTTCCTGAAGTCGAGGTAGACAATATCCACTGCTCCCACCAGGTGAGGTGAACTGCCACTCACCAGAGCAGGCTGTCAGTTAGGATCCTTAAGGACTTGCAAATGACCTCTTTGTAAATCCATGACTACTCCCAGTTACCTTCTTGTCCTTCTTGGGCTGGAAATGGTTTCCAGGAGTAGTTGATTCGTCACCTTCCCAGGGCCTCTAGTGCCCTGGGTCCTCCTTCCTTCCTACTCTTCTTGAAGATCAGAGCGGCATTGGCTTTCCTCTGGTCCTTGTGCACCTCTCCCAGTTCACGCTCCTGTTGGCAATGCCAGCAGCCACCTCCCTCAGCACCTGCGGCTGCCTCACACCAGGCCAGCGCAGGAACCGTGTGTCCACTGTAAGTGTTCCCTAACCTGGCTCCTGTGACCTGTTGGATTTTTGAAGAGGGGACAGGGCAGGCAGGACTGAGGAGATGGGAAAACTGATACGCACTTTGTGTGATGGTTCTGACTTGCCCTTTACTAAGGAGTTCCCTGTTACTTTCTAGCTGTACTAAAATCACAATAAAAGGGTAATATACAAATAATCACTCAGGAACGTGTAATATACACCAGGCTGTGGCACTGAGCTACAAGCATTTACCATCTAAAAAAGACAACACAGTTAAACCTCTTTGTCAGAAAAGTAGTTATAACAGAAAAAACACTTTTCACTTTTTTTTTTCCCTGAAGTTGGACTGGAAGTGATTTCTCTGCTCAGCTGACATTTTGTCTTGCCCATGTAGCTGTTGGGAATTCAGCCTTCTCGCTTGTCCTCGCGTGTCAGACTACTGCCCCTGTGCAAAAGAGCCGTTCAGGAGCCTCCGTGTTGGCAGGTTTCCCAGGCCCCTCAGAACCTTTCATTCCTCAACTTACAGCTTCCTTCCTGTGAAGGGAAGAGGGGATGGCCAAGGTTCCTTGCAGATACAAGTGTTTCTTTGACTGACTAAATAATGACTCCTTGTCTTGGGGTGATAAAATCCTTTCTTTCTCCTTCCCCATTATCCGTGTGTGTGCACTTCACGCTGCAGTGTGAACCTGGCAGACAAAGCCTAACGGCCTAACAGAACTGCGTTAAAAACAGAGGGGAGATGAAAACGTGGGTGCACTGCATCGTGGTTGGGGCAGAGTGCGCAACAGCGAACCGTGGAAAAGTTTCAGAAGACTTGGGACAGTGAGCCAAACCAGTCACCTAAAAAAAAGTTACACCTCAGTCTGATCTTCCTTAACCTGTTGCTGATCGGTATCTGAGGAGACGAGCGCTGGCCTTGGGGTGTCACTGCCTTCCCCTCAGCTCCGACATCAGTCTGCACACAGTTCTGCTGCACCCGCAAGTGCAGGGGGCTCCGACTTCATGTGCTGCGACCAGCGTGTTCTGCCGGGCTGCCTGCCCCTGCAGCTCCTGAACAGGGTGCAGCATTCCGGGTGACCTCTGGGAAGGTCTGTCTGGGACGACCCTTCCCAGCTCTTTATCCCACTCCATTTGCTAATGCATCGCTCTGTAGGTCACTGTTGTCTTGTCTGCTGCACTTTGATTACAAAAGTATGTCTTCGAGGAAGGTACCGCTGGTGTCTCTTGTAACTCCTCAGCCCGAATCATGCTTATTTTCTGAAGTGTTCTCCCTTGCATTAGGTTTCAGGGAGAGCCCCTGGGAACTGAAGATGGCCTCCTGCTATACCAGGATCATCAGCAAATTGCTGCTCTTCAAGCTGGAATTACAGGGACCATCAAGGGTGAGAATATAATCTGTTGTCACGCACTGGAGCACTTACCAGTGGTGTGACTTTCCTGATTAAATCCCTTTCCTTTGTGCTGGGTTATCAGGCTTGGTATTGTTCTTGTTGATAACAGAAGAGGGTTTTCTCCTCTACGCTCTCAGGCACAAGAATACTGCTGTCACCTCACACAGCAGTAATTAACCCCTAAGGTATTTAAGGTGTATTCTTTCTACTTGTGGACAGGTCTGCCCAGCGAGATCTGAGGGAACAGGGCTGCCTGGAAGGGCAGGAAGGGGACCAGCCCGGCGGGAGTGTGTCACCCCTGCCGGACCGGAAAACACAGGATGCTTTGTCCTGTCCCAGGAGACAAGTTACAGCGTTTGCGATGTGACTGTCCTCAGCCTCTGGCAGAGAAGATGGTGTCCAGTGGTAAAGCAGCGTCGAGCTGACGTGGGACAATTCTGACGTGTAACTGAAGTCTTGACTCCCTACTGGAAGCAGGTTTTTTCCCCAGAAATGCCAGTGCTGGGAAATGGGTGTTGATAAAAGCATCAAAGTTTGTTCATGCTACAGTAGGATTCAGAGTAAATAATACATTAAAGTTCCACTCCTTTGTTAAATGATTGGGTTTGGACTAAATAAAAGCCTTTAAAGAGTAAGAAAATATTTTCAAGCACTAAAATATGTGACAAAAGATAGGGAAGTGGTGGGGTTTGTATGTAAAGAAAATAGTGTGGATTGTGTTTAAGGTGCAGCAAGATCGAAGGACTGCAGAAGTATTAGTTCGCTAGAGAAAATGACAGGAGCGAGCAGCAGCTGAAAAGGACGGGAAGAGGCGTTAACCCGTGGGGAGCCGCAGTGAGAGTTCAGTGTCTGTGCAGCGGAGTTGGATGTGGTGACAGAACTGCCTGCTGGCTTAATATAGCCCAGTAAAAAAGATGGAAAATAAAAGCTGCAAATGAAATGAATGAAAAACTAATTTTGATGTGATGTGACTAACATTGCTCTGTAACATCCTTGGGTTTTTTCAGGGTTTCTGTATTACAGAACTGTTTCCATTTAGTGAATAACAGGATGTGTATTTTCTATTTTTTTCCTGAAATCAACAAGGCAGGGAACATGAATCCGGAGTCTGAGCGGAACCTCAGTGAGCTCAGAAAAAGCAGATGCAGGGGCCTGCAGGGGGTGTCGAATTAACCTGATGCAGCTGTGCAGCCTGGGCAGAGGCTGGTTGTGAAGCAGCTCTGCAGAAGCAGATCTGGGAATCACCAGGGACGAGTAAAGATGAAGCTGCCCAGCCCCTTCCTGGGCTCTGTTAGAAGAGCACAGCTGAGCAGGCGCTAGCAAAGCCCCCTTCCCCTCTGTGCAGTGCTCCCAAGACTGCCGCTGGAGCACAGGGAGCAGCGCTGGGCTCCTGAGGCCAAGCTGTACATAGGAACAAGTCCGGGGGCGGCCACCAAGATGATCAGCACAGGGGCCAGGGGAGAGGCAGTGGCAGTGGTTGGATCTGAAAGCAGGTCAGGGGTAGGAAATCCTACTTGAGCTGTGTCATGGAAGGAGGTAGAGAAGATGGAGCCGGGCTGATCCTAGCAGTGCACTGCAGTGAGGAAGTCGTGTACGATTTTCAGAATATGGAAGTGTGGCATCATACCACAAACAGTCACAGTGCAAGTCAGTACTGTCCTGCCGTACTGAGCTGTGGAACCACTGGCAGCTCCTGGTAGCCCTTCTGTTCCAGAAGGGTGGGTGCAGGGCAGTTGTGTGGGTGATGTTTGCTTCTAGTTTCAGGGATCGTGATCCTGCTGCTTATGTAAGAATGAACTGTTCCAATATTAGGACAGCAGAGCTGACTGATCCAGGAAAGCAAGGAAAATTTCCGATGCCAGCACATCTCCTGCGTGAACTTCTTCAGAAGGGATGTCTCAGCCTGGTAAAGGCTTCAAAAAAAAAAATGTGGTTATCTGAGAAAATTCATCTCAAGTAGTGAGGTACTTTCATAGGCTGTGACTTGCTTTCCACTGCCTTAATCAAAAATCTGTCTTCCAGTGTTTGGAACACCAGAGGAAAAAAAAAAAAGAAAAAAAGTTAAAAAAAAAAAAAAAAAAAAAGCCTGTAAGCAGAGCCTCTGCTTGTGGCAGAAGAGCAGCTTTTTCCTCAGTAACGTGGATGATTGTGTTCAGTTTAAGACACCCACCTGCTCCAGAGGCCCAACTGGGCTTTTGCTTCCCAAAACCAACTCATGTTCTGTGCTTGGCTTTGGGAAGCCTGTACAAGTAACAGCTCTGGGGAACAAGACTTCTTGTCAAACTGGGCATTTGTGACACGATCAAGATGTCACCACATGGGTAACACTGTCCTCCAGCTCTGGCTGGCAACACCTGTGCTCCTGGCATGTGCCCAGACAGTTGCAATGAACTGTTCTGGAGAGGGCAGTGGTCTCCTGGAGCACGGTGACATTGTCTGCGCCGGGTTTGCCTTGGCTTAAAAGCAGAGCTGTGCCTGCTCTAGTCTTACGAGCAGCGCACGCAGGCGAGGACAGAGGCAGTGTTAAGGTCTGCCCCATAAACGATAGCAGAGTCGGTGCCAACCACAGAGCTCCAAACATTTCAAATCGTGTCAGAAGAATTGTGGAAATTCTTGAAAAATCCAGTGGGAGCTGAGACTTTGCTGTGGAGGAACAGTCAACTTGAAATAAAAAACAAAAAACCCTCTATTCTGCCTGGTCCCTTCCTCCTGGCTGCTGTACTTGAACTTGGGATATTTGAGATTTTGTTGGGTTTTTTTTTTAAGACCCTTTTTTTATTTCTTTACTAACTGCTGCCTCATTTCTGCTTAAATTTGTATTCCATGGTGTCTTACCCGCTTTTAGTATTGTTCTCAACCCTTGTCTTTGCCTTTCACTCAAAGTGCTGAATCGGAAGAAGAAAAGCTGAGGAATTTTGACACGTCAGGATTCGGTGACAGGCTGACAATCATGCCCATGCCCCACCAGTACCTGCAGAAAACGTGGCTTTCACAGTGCTCCTGCATTCTTAGAAGGCAAGACCCCCATGGCAGCTCCACAGCGGAGGGGGACTGCAGCCAAACTGAAAGGCATGTGTTGTGCGGGGTCAGCTCAGCTCCCCTGCTAGGAGACTGCCATGGCTCTCAAAGCCTGACCTAAGGGAAGGTGGTTTTACAGTGCCTGTTTCCTGTTCTGTGCAGGAACACACAGGGGGAGAACAGAACTGTAGAGGATACAGACAGGCAGAACATTCTAGGAGGGCCCGCAGGCACTCTGAGCCCCTCTGGCTGCCTAGGATGGCAGGGGCCCTCTGCTGTCTCTTCCATGGAGTGGAACAGCTCTCGTCCATCCAGGCTGATCAAAAACCACCCTGCAGAAAGCACAGAGGAGCTGTGATATCATCAGCTGCAGCACCCACCAGCCTTCCACGTCTGTGGAAGAAGCCAGGACACAAGTACTGAGGAGAGAGGAGTGACAGATAACAAATCCAAGCCGTCAGAACCATTTATTGCCACCGCACTTCACAGGAACTGCGGCTGCGAGAACAGGAGGTAACTGAGAAAGTACGTCCCTGGCATTTCTCCACGGTGCTGAAGAATTGTTTATCGTAGCTACTTCCTCTTCATCCTCTGACCATCAAAACATTTTTCTTTTAGCAATTGGATAAAAACCCCTATAATAAAATTGGACATAACCCAGCTTCAAGCATCTTTTCATATGCCTTTTATGCATCTTCAGTAGGGATTTTGAATTTAGTATCACCAAGTGAAAGAGGAAGACGGCTGCAAAATCCATCCCTTCATAAAAGCAGCTTGAATCCAAATTTTATTCCCAGGTCCTGTAGCACTCCTCCCTCTCTCCCCAATGCCTCAAGAAATAAAACAAAACCCCAACAAAACAAACCCCCAAAATCAAGTCTTTGACAAACTACGTGCTATGGCAACTCTTGGAGCATTATTAGACATTTTTAGGTCGGATTGTACAACAGTTTCTAAATAGCATCTCTATTATATGGACATTTCTTCAAAAACCTTTTGCCCCCACCTGGAACAGCTGCAACATTCACCGCTGACGTGTGCTGCACAGAGCTCAGCACAACGCTGTCGGGTGTACAAGGCGGGGGTACCTGTGGAAGGGGTAGCCACGTACACGAAACCTGTCACTCCAACACAGGGCAACACTCATGAACGACCCCTTTCCCGATTCACCTTCCAGGGTCATGCACAGTGACTAAGAAACAGCGCTGGACAGAGTCCCAAGTGCTGGCAGTGACAGACCCGATTGTCAGCCAGTGCTTTTCATGCGTTTCAGGTGTTCACACTTGGCAAAATGAGGTATCTGACATATTCCAGAGAGGTGGAGGTACCGAGTCTGTTCAAAACCCAGACTAGTTCACATCATCAACACTTAGCAGAAAGACAGGCAACTACTCTACATCAATCACATCAGAAATGAGGATTTGGACGTTGTGTTGCTGTTCTAGTTTAGTTTTATACATAGCTTACGGTAACAGTCCACAAAATTGAAACAGTGCGCTTTGTTACTGACTCATGTGGCAGCTCTGAAATACGAAAGTTCTACACTTTCAAGAGCCAAACATTAAAAACTGGTTAATTGGACTTTACATTAAACCGTCACAGTTCTTAAAAGGATCTTATTTACTACATCGGCACCGTTTTGATGGCGAGCACTGGTACGTTAAGGATTTATCCCCAATAGGTCTGCTAATAACAGAGGCACATACTGGCATGTAAACTGCATGTGGCAACCAGAACAGCAAAGGCACAATCGGGATTTTTTTTTCTTTTTCTTTTTTTTTTTTTTT
>NW_010409787.1:25299-33659 GCF_000710305.1 Buceros rhinoceros silvestris
TTTTTTTTTTTTTTTAACTTTTCTATGTTGGTTAATTTACAAAGGAAAATATTCTGTACTTCATGCAGAAGTATTACATTTACATTTTACAGCACAGGACCGTTACAGAACTGCTGTTGCCTGATAAAATGGGTCATTTAAATAATACTTTAAAAAAAGATAGATAGCAGCTCTTTGCACTGAGGAACTGAGTTTCTGAGTTAAAAGGATAATACGTGTTCTCCTCTGTCAGGCTGAGAACATCTGAAATCCTCAATGTGTCTTGTCTACAGAGAGCACTGCCTGCCCGTTTAAGGTAGTTACGAGTTTTCAGGTTTGCTATTTTCAGCTGTTTCCCGGGTGTGTCACACGTCTAAGAAAGAACTCAAATGTCTGTAAAACTACCAGTCGCTTCTAAGACGGAAACACTGCTGTAACGAGGAATCTGACTGCGATCCCCTGCAGACAGAGCTGGTCAGATGTCCTCGTTCCCACCTGCAGGGCTAACTGTGTGTGCAGAGGGAACCCCTCCGAGCATCACCGCCTCCTCCCCAGGAGACAGCCGCAGGACCGCTGCCAAACCAGAGCGCAGCCCTCAGCAATTCAGAGTGGAACTAACGCAGTGACCGCAAAGGGTGATTTCTGCCCACCGCTCCAAGAACACGACAGTTCTGCATTTTACATAGAAACGTTACAGTTAGACTAAGTAGAAAATTTTAGTTTACAAATGGAAAAGATTTTCTATTAAAAAAGACATTTTATGTAGTTACCTTAAATAGTTCTTATATGCACCGTTCCACATTGTGGAAAAGCTGAAATATGCAGTCTGGACTCCACGAGTTAAAGAAAAACAGAATTGTATGTATTGGCACAAATACTTACATCTACATCTGTACACAGTAAAAAAAGCTGACACCCCTGTCCCGCCAGCGCAGCGTGTTCAGCTGCTCTCCAAACACGCTCTCCTACGTGACTGCCAACGAGTGGCAGCGAGCTGGGAACTTGAGTCTTAAGAGTGTGGTGCCAAAAAGTTCCAAACTGCTTTGTCAGTCTCTAAACAGAGGAATCAGAAGTGTATCCCAAAAAGCGTCAGTCCACCCAACGTGCTGGCGGCGGTGAGGTCACTGCAGCTGCACTCTGTACGCTCCTATTAGCAGCTTCACCTGCAAAGGTAAAAAAAAAGGCTTCAGATAAAGACCGTCTGCGTGGAACTACCAGGTTAAACCCTTCTTCTAATGCGAGAATAGCATGAGGAAAGGCAAAGAATGGCAGTGGCTGAGAAAAAAAAAAATTGTATTTACCATCCGTGTTTAATAAACTCAGTTTCTGGTAGATCTGCTGACATACCTATGACTTGTGAAAGGACTGAAGGAGAACACGACTGCATTAGGTGGAGGCTGAACGAGTGAGCCCCAGATCTGAACTGGACGTACACATACACTTCTGTCATCTGAGTACAAGTCCCATTTCCCCCCCTTTTTTGCCTCTCAGTTTTTAAAGTGCACAATAAAACACTTAAGAGTGTAAGTAAGTTTTAAATCTGAAGATCTAGAAAATTTGCTGCTGTGTCTTCCACGGATAAAATAAACGCTACCAGAACAGGACCTGCAATTCATCTTGCAGCACGTTGTGGGACTACTGCCCAAACCACCCAGGAGACACACCAGACCACAGCGACGAGTTCAGCGCGGGCTGCGCAGCCCAGCAAATCCCCCCAGGCTCTCCTGAACACACAAGCAACATCTGTCTGCTGGAGTCACTGATGCTGCGGGTACCCGTTAATCATTAAATTCACAGTATAGCTGGGGACAGTGTTCAGCTGTGACATTATTTTAACCTGGTGTGTTAATTATCCTGACTGCAGCACAAAAACATTTAGTTATGACAGCGCTAACCCTCTTGGCACTGTTCCTAAGCTCTGGCCACGCCACAGGGTGGAACTGGGATGAGGAGACAGCGGAAAGTCCTTCACTTTACATCTGCAAAGTTACTACTAGAAGCACTTGAACCGTGGAAGAGTTACTATACCACAAATTAAGAGGCACAGCTGATTTCGAGAACATCTTATACCTTAGCAGTAGGAGCTTCTGCCAACCGTATAAAAAGCTTGTTAAGGCCTGCAGTAGGGCTGAAGGAATAAATAAAGTGACTGTCCTGAAAGGAAAAAGAGGATGGACACAGTTAACGGCAGGCTGTGGCTGAAAGGGCTACGTGGCAGAACACGACATCTTCACAACGCGTTTTTGGACACAACGCTGGGTATGCTGCACACAACCTGGGATGCAACCATAAAGAAAACACGAGGACTTGAATTGTGCAGAGTGATGCAGTTCACAGATTTTGAAAAACAATGAAAAAAAATCAGCAATGTGAGGTAGGGTGTAAAGACAAGTATTTCAGAACTTTTTCAAGTCAAAAATCTGAGAGGTGAGGTGGATCTGAGAAGTGAAACCGCTTTAAATCCGGAATTGTCACCTGCCTGCTCAAACCCTCAGCTCTGAAGTCTCAAAATCACAGAAGGGTTGAGGTTGGAGGGGACCTCTCAAGGTCACCTTCATCACGTCCAACCTCCTGGCCCTAGCAGGACCACCTACAAGCAGGCTGTCCAGGACTATGACCCTGCCTTTTCAGTAAAATTTTTACAGAGTCTGGTACACACAAGGTTTGTAGTTCTCTCCATACCCAAAGAATTACATTTCAGTTAAAAATCCCTACCATGATAAAAAAAAAAAAAAAAAGCATCACAATACTCAAAATCCAAAATCAAGGCACTAAGATTTCCCAGGCTGCTCTGTAAAGACTTTACAAAGCAAAGCAGTTAAAGAGTCAATCAGTTATACGAAAAGACTTACCAAAAATACAGGGAGCTGGAATTTGTCGTTTAAAACCACGGCTTGTACGCTGCATGGTCCACAGAGCCGAGCAATGACTTCTTTACCAAAGAAATTTGCATGGAAAACAAAGAGAAGAATTCCAGATCCTGAAAGGGAAGCAATTCAGTCACGTGAATCTGAAACAGGACACGGTATTTAGAACAACTGCAGACACTGAACCTTTGACGACAGGTACAAATATATATATATATAGAGAGAGAGAGAAAGGAATATTATATAGCATCTCCCGTACCCACACATGCCTCATTTTAATGAGCAAAGGTAGGCGTGGTTTCTTAATTCTCTAAAGGATACCTATAACCACGACCTGGAAGACTCCCACAACAACGCCTAACCCCCAGACAGCAGCACTCCCATCGCAGCTGAAGCACTGTTTCACCGTCACGCCGAGGTATTGTTTCAAGAAAATCGGCATCAGTAGATACTGCCCTGATCGACTTAAATAAATCAATAAATCATCAGATAAATCCAATCAAATGACTCAACCAAGCCCAACATCAGAGATTAGTATCCGGACTCCTGGAAGAATGAAGAAACACTCCCAGGTATCTCAGGAATTTGAGCCGCAGCTTTTTCAGAGGTCTCTGGACAGAAGTTGACTGCTGCTGGCTGCTTTTCTGCAGTTTTCTAGACTGCGTTTGTGCCCTGGTGGCGCTGTGACTGTACTCCAGTGCGTTCGGGACTGTCCACAGAACCAGTGATCCACCAGGAGACTCTCTCAGTACGCTCTTAGGTTAAGATCTCTCAAAATTAGTTAATTCTAAGGTAAACGTAAACCACTCCTTTCCTGTAACACCTGTCAGTTAGCTCATGTCACCCATCAACTCTTAAAAAAAAACAACACTCCTCACAAACACCTCCCACAATGCACCTCAACACTGCTGCTCTCCCTGTGCTGCACCCTCGGAGCGGCCCTACTGGAAAGTTCTCCACACAAAAATAATTTTGCACAGCAGATGCTTTAGGACATACTCAAAAGGCAGTTTCTTTTTTTATTATTATTTCTTAAACAAACAAACAAGCTGCCACAGGCCCTACCTTCCGGCACGTTTTGTGGGGGGTTGTAGTTAAAATCCGTAGAAAAGTCCGGCCCTTCGCAGAGACGATGACACGCAATTGGGAAGACTGGCTCCAGCAAAGCAAGACGGGCTTCAAAATAATCCCTGATGGTGTCTTCTGCTACTCTTGAGAGCCTGAAAGACCAAACACGTGAGGCCTGTGCTTCACATAGCAGAATTACTGCCCCGGTACACAGTGAGAGCTGATGCAAAGAACGGATCCCAGATCACCCCGCTGGGTTCCTGATGTTCAGGAGTGAATGCCCTCACCACTAGTTCTTCTGTACAGTTGAACCCCAGGTCCCCAAAATTTAATAAAACATTTTATCTGCGATCTGTTTGTGAAATTCATCTACCAGGTCCACAAAAATAAAAGCCGAGACGAATGCACTGCAGCAGATTAAAAAAAAATTCCAACTAGCCATGTATTTTGAAGGCCCTTTATGCAGAAAGATGTCCACAGAACATCAACACGGTCCTGGTGGCTAAACAGAACAGGGAGTCACCTCCCCTGCGTGGCTGATCTGTCAACCTGACTGCAAGTACCATGTCAGAAAACAAGCCGCTGTATCATTGCACTGGCAACACTATGGGAAGGATGCAGTTCCCCGTTGAACTCCAGTGATAACGCAATGAAAAAGTAGCGGCACTACCAGGAAAGAGCCAAATTGGGGGGTTTGGTTTGTTTTTTGGGGTTGGAGGCAGGGAGGAAGGTTTAATTCAAGCGAGCAGCCCACCCTTCAAAGAGAGACCAACAGCATTTGGCACCTTCACAAGCAGGTTCCCGAGTAATCCTCTTCAGAAAGCTGTTTTGAGACAAATGGGGTTGGAACGCTTCTGCGAGGCAAAGGTCGTGACTCTGTCAGCTCGGAACTTTCCCAGCTTTCTCAGAACACGCTTCCCCCCATGCTAGCCCAGACAAGCATCGGCAGAATCTAAAACTTCAGTGTGGGATCGGAAAGAACCCGCAGGAACTGCCCTACCAAAGCAAGCCCGGAGCCCATCAGCCAAGTCTCCAGCTGCTCGACAAAGCCGCGTTAATACGGGAAAGTGAACCGCTGTCTGGTTTGGGTACACTGTCCTAGTTTCCAGCAATCTGATTTAGAAGCATCCGAAACTAGAGACTGCAGCCAAATCGCATCTCTCCTTAGATCTACTTAATCCCTTCCAAAACCCCACGCATTTGTGAGCGCCGCACTCTGCAACGGCGAGATCTGCAATTCAGTTTTTCTGAACAAAAGCAGTCCTCCGTTTCCAGCCAATCCCGAAATCATTAACAGGATGGCCTGCAGAACCTGCCTCCTGGCTTTCGGTTATTTCCGGTTCTTGTTTCCTGATTTTATCTTAAATTTTGACCTGTTAATCTGTCCCCAAGGTGACATCTATCATTTCCCTCAGTCTATCCTCACAGAAGCTACTCTTGTCAAATCATCTTCATTTTCCCTTTTTGCTCCATCTGGTTTTGAAACCAGGTAATGTAATGACGTGCTATTTAAGGCATCCAGACACCACGGATTGACGTTTTCAGCCTTGCTACTAGTGTATTCTCTTCCCTTCTGACTGACAGGGAGCACTGAACTGGTATTTTCAGGTAACGAGTCGAGACGCTTCCCCCGTTGGCCAGAGCTGTGTTACTCGCTGTGTAATTCACCTGACTACAGTCACACCCCCTGGGAAGCACTTCGCATTGATCAGCCTCTAATTTCAAGTGCCACTTCACTGGTGGAATTGTATGTTCCAGATCTTCCAGAACTGAAGGTGGCAGACTGTAAATAGGAGACAAACTGAATGAGTGACTGAAGTTCAGTACAGTGGCACAGAAGAGAACGAGCCTGGACTACAAACTGCTTGATAGGTGTCTTATACTATAGAGGTGAATCATTAGAATAAAACCATCATCAAAGAACAAAAGGGTTCTGCACTGAGACAGTGTTCTTCCAGCACTAACATTTTCATCGCAAAAACCCC
Source organism: Buceros rhinoceros silvestris (assembly GCF_000710305.1). Lineage (NCBI taxonomy): Eukaryota > Metazoa > Chordata > Aves > Bucerotiformes > Bucerotidae > Buceros > Buceros rhinoceros. The sequence goes on from NW_010409787.1 coordinate 31,199, forward strand.
GCCTGCTGCAGGAGCTCCAGACCCTCGAGTCTTCACCGAGTTCAGAGATTGTTGGTTGCAATTTCCTGCCCCAAGGTGTTAACTATCGGTATTCCTCCAAGTTAAAGAGCTCGCCCCTTCTCTTCCTGTTCGTCTCCATTCAACACCCATACTCAGCAGCTCGGTGTATTTTCACACGACCACACGACAGGAATCCTTCACGTACCATGCTCTGCTCTTCAGTCATTCTATCGCACAACGATGATTTTTATTTCCACCATTTACTGGCATGAAAGCTTCAACCCCGTCACTCTCAGCTCACAGCTGACATTCAAGGGTCCGACACCTCCACGCCAACCATCTGCACTGAATTTTTATGGTGGCTTTGTTTGGTGGTGGTGTGTGTTTGTTTCTGGGTTTTTTAATGGTATTTTATTTGCCATGGCCTAGTAAGAGTTTACATTCAACGGTTCAGTACAAGAGTTTTCCCAACTGCTGTATTTCTAGTGTAAGAATCCGTCACTTCTTGTAATTCCCTCTTCCTCCTTTCCATCTTCTTACTCAGTGTTTAAGCAAGTGTCTACTGTTAGCTCACATCTAATAAAACATGTGAAATGAAAACGCTTTCTGCCCAAATCAGATCCGTTTTTTTCCTGAAATCTCCCTCTCTCGCCCTTGACTTAAACCAAAATGACAACACGCCTCGTACTGCAAACGTCTCCAGAACAATCGTCTGATGACAGTTTACTCACGTTTCCAGATGACTCTTGAGCTGCTCATACACCAGTACGTTATTACACTGCTTAGCGAAGTGCAGCGCGCTGTTCTGATGCTTGGACAGGATGTTACAGTCTGCTCCGCTTTCTATCATCAGCCGCACTATATCGGAATTCCCTCTTTTACAAGCCTGTGCAGACGAGAGAAGATGGAAGGACGGACAACGACAAATTCCCCGTTAGAGCAGAGTACAGCACTGCAGCGAGCAGAACTGCAGCAATTAAAATCCACAGTTAGTTACAGCTCAGAAAAGAAGTTTAGGTATTTGCCCTGCGAATGCTGACACAACTCAGATCACATTCCATAAATATCTTTACCCACCTATATCTACACACCTGATCCCACAGAAGGAACACTGTCACCATTACCAAGTGGACTTAATTAGAAAACATTAGATAGATGAAACAAACACCAGAAGTTCTGAGAAAACATCTAATCTGCTGGAGTTCAGTAAGTGCCAACTTTCTTGCAATTGTTCACCTGAATAAATGGGTTTCTGCAGAATCAGAATGACTGAAGTGACACTTCCAAGTGCCTGTTCCTAGAGTATCAGTTCACATCAGTACGTGAACAGAGTTTGCCCCAGCTGTTACTCAGCATGTCAGGCAGTCACTGAGTGTCCAAGGCCGTCCAGTGTTACAGCAAGAATTTCAGGACACGCCAGTTGCAGACCTGACAGAGGTACAGGAAAGTCTGACGAAAGCTTTAAGAGTGCAAGCACATGCTCCTGGTTGCTTGTTTTCAAATACTGCACTCGGTCAAACTAGGGAAAGGCACAAGCGATAAATTTCCGTCTTCATGAGGCCTTTCAGAAGTTAACTTCTGGAGTTTGTCCCAGCTCTGAACTTTTAATCCCTAATATTCCATGAATAAATGAACAAACCCATCTGCTCCCCCAACAAACAAACAAAAAACCACCTCAGAGAAAGGAATTAAGTGCCAAGATTGGGGGTTTTTATTTTATTTCTTCTCTTTTAAAAAGCATGATCCAACTCCTAAGGTTAAACAAGAGTGACTCGATAAACACATTTAAGAAGTTTATCCACACATGGCTGAACTTGTTCCAGTAAGTTACTGGAAATGAAGTGTTCCGTTCTTGGTATGTGCACAGCAAAACAAATCTCTGCAATAAGTCACCGCCAGTGAGACAGTACGTACAGCTGTGTGCACACCAGATCGTAATAAAGCCTTCAGCACCACTGAGGGCCGAAGCCGAGGTTCATGGAGTTGGCCAAATTATGAAGAGATTCTGTCCTGAAGCAGCTGAGGAAACGAGCGCGTTGCCATTCGCTCTAGAGAAAACGCGTGTTTCCCACACTCACTAAGCGTTGCAGAGGACAGAAGAGAATCAGTACCGCACCGCCTGGCACAGACAAGCGCTCGTAACCTCTTCTGCAGACAAACTGCCTTAAACACCCCACGCAAATAGAGCAGGTTTATCAGGAAAGGGAACTTTGGTGAAGTTACTTGATACAAACAAAAGAAAAGAGGAGCACAGACTGTTTTAAGCGTTGTAGAATTTTCCCGTTACACCAAAAAATTTAAATAATTTTTGTGCTGGGGGGGTACAAAGGTGCAGAAGAGGTAGTAGGAAGGAGACTGCAAACTGGTTCTTTTATTTCTGGCATTTCTGCAATGAACTGACAGAAGTCACGCACAGTAACGGCCAAGTGAAAGATTCTCCTTTCTAGAATTCTTCCCTTCC
>NW_010409787.1:33744-37221 GCF_000710305.1 Buceros rhinoceros silvestris
CCTGCTGACAACCAGGTTATCTCAATTTTAAGATCCCATCTGCATTTGAGCCAAACAACAGACGAGGACAATCAGTCACATTCAGCACCGTACAGACGGCACCTGCATTTAGTGTTTAGCTACAGCAGCACATTAAAAAATGCTGATTAAAACACTGCCTAGAATAACTAGGAGCAGTATTTGTATTTCAAACACAGCACGTTCCCTACATCTACAACTCTACAAATGCGGTTTTGTGTTTTAGCAGCTTGCCAAAAGAACGTACAAGTAAACCGTGTCAGGTCAAACACTGCGTTTACCTTCATCAGAGCCGTTTCGCCACTGCTCTGCTGCATGTTCACGTATGCCCCAGCTTCCAGAAGAATAGCTACTGTTGTCAGAAAATTCTGGAACAAAACAAAACCACAAGACAACTAAGTAGGAAATATTTTCGGTTTGTTTCAAAATAAAATGTTACATTTCTTTAAAATCCCTCAGTAAAGCCCAAAGCACGAGGCACGACACAAATTAGCAACGTTCTCCCTCTCACACCGAATAAAGAGCAATTCAGACTCAGGCGAGCAGAGCCACGATGAGCATTTACAATGCTCAAGTTTTTCTCAACTTTGCAACAGTGAGCAGGGAGAAATCGGTACGTTTGTGGGGATCACCATACGGGACTCGAGCTCCCTTTTGCCCTTCTGTCGCTGTACACAGGAAACACGTGAACTGCTCTGCGCATCAGAGCGCACCCATGGGACATCCTCCAACTCACCAGTCTCGCTGGTCTCAGCTTGAGAGCAGCCTGCCACGGTCTCCAGTTCCCAACTCTCAGATACTAAGCCCTGCTTAACCAGAAGTTTGCTCCAAGTCTCCCAAGCCTGGATCTGTGTAGCCAGAGGATCGTAACAAGCAATTCTGACACAAGAACTTCAGCCCCCGTGACAGAAACTCCGAGGTGTCCTTTGCCTCCACCTTCCCCCTAGGCAGCCCTATGACATTCTCTGCTCGAGGCAGGGTTTGTGATCAGGATTTTTTTTTTTACACTACAGTCACCACAGCCTCTGAAATTACGCCATTAAGGGCACCCTGCTATATCCTGTTAACTACTTTTTAGGCATTATCCAACAGTAAAAAAAATAATTTGGGACTACTTTTAAAAGTAAGTACAAGAGCCAAGAACCATGAACACAACAACAACCACCAGGCCAACCTTTTCAGCTGCGTGTATCAGTGCAGTTGTTCCATTTTTCTGTCTACCATTAACTTTAGCTCCTTTCCTGATCAGGACTCGGAGAAGGTCATCATGGCCACCAGCAGCAGCAAGCATTACTAGGGTCATCCCACTTGCGTCCTGGAGCAAGAATCATTGCCATTACAAAAAAAACCAAACAAGAAACCCCTTTAAGATAAATCAAAGCTGCAAGACAAAAATTACAAGTGCATCAGCAGGTTTCACAAAGATTCCTCTCCTTAGCAGAAGAATTCACACATATATGGCTGCCAGATACCAACAAACTATCACCTCCCACTTCTCTTGGCCACAGGCCTCACACTCTGAGCTTCATAATCTGCAAAACCCGTAACATTCCAAGGACCAGAACAAGGAATGAGCCAGGAAGGAAGGCAGCAAGATATCGGAGGGTGGGGAAGACAGCAAGGCAGTGGAAAAAATCAGCAGCCACTGGAGAAAAAAAAAAAAAAAACAAAAAAAAAATAACGCGGCCTGGTGCCATGTGGCTCCCCCAGAGAACTTACACCGCCGTATCAGGGAGAAGAAAAAAAGGAGTGGAAAAAAACACCCAGCCACTGGAGAAAAAAAAAAAAACAACAAACAAAAACCACTGCTTTTGGATTTTATCGGAGTGTAAGTATGAAGAGGCTCCTGTGAGTGGCCAGTCTCCTCCCTCATCCCTGCACTTCCCACCAGACACCACCATTCCCGGAACACACGCTTGCCTTGGGAGTTCATTTGGCATCTTTTCTGCTGCACTAAAGAAGTCGTAGCATAATTATAGAGCATATACTTCCCAAAATGCTACATAATTCAACTACACAAGATCACCAGTGAAAATACTGGTATCAGAGATTTAACCCTCAAAAATGGAACTCTAGTGCTATTTAACAGAAAAAAAAAAAAAAAAAAAAATCACGCTTGCCTTGGGAGTTCATTTGGCATCTTTTCTGCTGCACTAAAGAAGTCGTAGCATAATTATAGAGCATATACTTCCCAAAATGCTACATAATTCAACTACACAAGATCACCAGTGAAAATACTGGTATCAGAGATTTAACCCTCAAAAATGGAACTCTAGTGCTATTTAACAGAAAAAAAAAAAAAAAAAAAAATCTATCCTTGAAAGGAAAACCAGTAAGAACTGCCGATGAAGGACTCTCTTCATGGAGTGAAGTGGTCCCAGCCTGCCAAACAGAACATTCGATTTGTAATTTCTTTTGCATGTTTTACATGGTTTAGCCACTTGCTCTGATGGGTATCATCAGGCCTTAGACCATGTAAAGTTCTAAATTTAATGATCGGTTAAGTCCAGTGGGCAAATCTGCTGCAAATCCAGCTACTGGGATGTTTCTATCAAACTTTGTTTCCACCAAACTTCATTTTTTTCACTGGAAGAAAGTGATAACAAATATTGAAGCCTTGAATTCTACACTCCCTTTTCTCATCTCGTGCTTTTTTTCCTGGGTGAGACAAAAATCTACTATTAGCGAAGGGGAAAACTTTCCAAACAATTCAAATTTGTACTCTTCCTGCCCGCTCCCCTCCCCTCCAGTACTTCTACTGCAGAAAAATTACCTCTTGATCCAGATTATATTCCTCGTTCGAAGAAAGTGCCATCTTTACTGTCATATAATCCCCACTTTTAACAGCATCCCTCAGGAGAGCTAGAAAATAAATTCCATGCCGTTATAGGATATTTCACTTGGAAATACCAGCTAGAAATGTCCCTTCCTCCAAGCAACTACTCACTACTTGATATCGGTTCTGTTGACATGTGATTCTCATCTTCTCCATCAAGATGCTTCTGAAAGTCTTCTAGTGTCAGCCATTCTAACTGCATGTCCATACCCAAACTCAAGACTTGCTGCTTGCCATCTATCACGCATTCGATTTTACGGAAGAAAAAACACAAAAGAAGCGATAAGTAACTTACAAATTTCCAAACCATTCATCGCTTGCCATTGCCTCAATGATCAGCAGCTTTACATACTAGTGCTTTTCATTCAAACAGACTCTGGAAGCCAGCGTGGAATGGTTCTGAACAATGAAGGCTCTATTACAGACAGACATAAAATGCTTTTACTTGAAACAAACTGCTTATTTGTTGTAATAAATTAGGCTAAAGTGATAAGAGATGGTGAACATTCCATTACTGTGATGGCAGAAACACACTGGAAAGTTACCAGTGAGTTTCAGAAGAAAAATATCATTTCAGCCTCCCGCAGAGACAGGAATTGGAGCACTAAAAGATGCAAGCAGGA
>NW_010409787.1:37291-47077 GCF_000710305.1 Buceros rhinoceros silvestris
GCAGGAATGGAGAAAGCATGAACTGTCAGCGCTCGGCTTTCCCCTGCGTTTGTTTCTACTGCTCACCAGAGTTCTCCATTCGACACACATCCACTACTTCTCGATCACCTTCTGCAGCAATGTAAGTCCATGTGTCTGATTCACCTCTTACGTTCCTTCTGTCCTTGTACACCTTGCTGTCTTTTGATTTTAATTCTTCTATGAATTTATACTCTAGCGAAGATTCTTCTCTTTTGCAGTTATTCTCAGAATATTCACTTTTTTCTTCTGAAGCTACATTAAACAAGTCAAACGCACTTTTGATGTCCTTAAAGCCTAGAATATTAAGACAGTTACCAAGGGTGACTACTTGAGCCACTGAAGACTATCACGTAACAAAGTTTAAGCGAGTGACCAGACTCCATTTAGAAAAGGTCTGTTCTCTTTCTGTGAGTTAATCATTGCTGAAGCGTAGAAGCTTCACAACATAAGCCAAAAACTGGGGAGAGCTGTTTCACCTCCAGCCACCCTGGCAAGTCTGAGCTCTGACAGTTTTCACCACGGTACCACCTCCTTTTCAAGAAAGGCAATTCAGAATTGTGCATGAATTACTACTCCGAAAACACGGTCAGGTATCTGTGCTGAACAGACAAAGGACACATGCTGTGTAAGGAACATTAATTACTCATTATGTTTGTTTTCTTAAGCATTATAAGCATCTATGCTGCTTTCTGAGAAAGATGTTTCTCTAGCAACAGCTACTGGAAGCATCATAGCTCCTCCTATATCCTCTCATGATTATCAGAGGCGGAGTTACCAAGTTTTCCTCAGTTCATCCTCATCAGAGGACTGAGGGCATTTATCCTGAATAAAACCATCCAGAATTTTACTGAGATCAGAAGTGGCAACATTAATAATTCATTATGCTATTAAGAATAGAAATACAACCCAGACATTTTCCTTGGTGTAACAAATCATCCGGTTCTGGTGTTATTTTAAGGGCTGAATAATATAACTCACCACTGCAGCTAAAGCAAGAGGCAAGAAGTTTGTCTGATGGGAAATTCTACTAGTTAGACAAACACAGTAACTGTGTATTCATCAGAACGCTTGGAAATAGCCAATAACCAGATGAAATCTTCTAAAAAAAAAAAAAAATCACTGCTGCACACCACAGAAGCACAGCTGACAATATTAAACAAAAAAGGGTGAAATCCTGACTTCAGAACGTTAACAATTTCTACATAGTTCCATGGTTCATACATGAAAGTACTTCCAGCATTCGCATGAAGCCTCTCAACAGCAGACTTTTGCTTCCTGATGTAAAAGCAGAAATTGTTTCTGGCATGTGTTACAAAACTGTACAATATCTGCTCTTGTAGAAGTAAGAGGAGAATGTCCCCAGGCATCTTTCCTTTCTCTCTTTTAAGCAGTTAGCACTTACTTTTTAGGCCCTTTTGTTCTTTCCTGTTCTTTTCTTCTTTTTCAGACTCTTTTTTTTGAGGTTTTTCTTTTGTTTCAGTTTTCTTTACTTCTTTCTCCTGATACTGAGAACAAAGATCGAATTAAAGAAGTAGCGAAAAAATTGAAAATAAACTCCTTTCACCACTCCAACGATAACATTAATCTACTGAAACCTGTTTATTAGTGACTTACAGACATTCCTAAGAAAACAACTAAACAGGTGAGTCAGATGTTACATCTGTGAAGGCTTCTTTTGTAAGAGGAGGTGTCATTTCCAAAATAAAAGAACTTCAATTCAGACTCTTCCTGCGCTCAGCCATGCAAAGTGCTTTACTGCATGAGGTGCAGGTGTGCCAAAACCAGCGCCTGAAGGAAATTCACAGACTTGACTTTTCATTTGTATCAAATACTGAGCCTGGATGGAATGTAATTATTTCAAAGTAGTTAACACCTTTGTAGCACCACATTCGAAGCAGTTAGGATAGCACTGACTTGCACCTTAACTGAGAACCCCTGCCATTTGTATACAGAAGGTTCCAGGGTTTCCAATTTACACACAGAGAATGTCACAGCAACAGTCATTTGTGAAAAACCGACACTCAGAAAAATTCACCCAAACCCACCCTACCCACACAGAAGGCTGAGCTTAGCAATATCCAGTATCACAGGAGCTTTACAAATCCACCAAAACAGAATTCAACTGCCTCCACCAAAGGCTGCCTTTCCCCTCCTATGATCCTCTCCCTCCATTCAGGCAGCACATTCCCAGCTGCAGGGCAGGTGAGACAAGGCTCCTTGGCATGGCTTTGTGCCAGCCCCGACACCCCCCTGGTTACACAGAGTAGCACTGGCTTTCTGAGAAACGGCCCCAAAAGAAGTCCCCACACCATCTACAGACTGCATTTACCACTAAATGTTACCGTTTCTTTAACACGGGACAAACTTCCATTAAAATAGATTCCCTTAGTGTATCACAATGGGTTAGCGGAGCTGAGACATTTAACGGTCTTTCTCAGCCCCTTCCCACAAAAGCTCAGCTTTTGATCACAGACATGATTAACTGGTAGCACAGACAGCTGCTAATCCTCACAGATGTTCAGTATTTAGGAGGAGACCCGTAACTTACTAAAGGGATTACCAGATATTTGCTACACAGAGGGGCTGTTAAATCCAGTAATCCTGAACTCTATTCCAGGCTTCCAATACTGACCAGATGCAGAGCGTACACCGCACATTTATTTTTGGAGGTAAACTGAACAGAAAGAACAGTCTGGCATGCAAACTGACTCCAAACGGAGAACGCTCTATTGTAAATCGACATGATGGTGTTCTGTAATCAGGGAAAGACAGGTAGCTGAGACATATGCAGTAAGTTTATTTTAAAAGAGCAATCTGTTGGCTTGGGCCAACAATCCCCCAGACAACAATCTCCACCAAACCCACTCATATAAGACTGCAGGTGCTCTGGAGAATAACTCGGCAGTTACAGAAAACACTGTTTAAGCTCCTAGATGGAAAAACCCAAAGAGCAGAATGCCTTCCCTTGACTCCTCGGTACCCTGGAGCACGACCCTCCAAGGAGCACGACCACTAGAAAAGCGTACAGACAGTTTACTCAGTGCTCGGGGCGAAGAGCCATAAGCAAAAACCAACTTTCACCGGCCACCCATTTCTTCATGTCTGGGCTGACACTGTTTTTATACTACAGGTAAATAAAACAGAATTCCAAAGATTTATCTGATTACCATCACCAGCTCTCTCTTATGAATGCTACAGCCTTGAACTGCAAGAATGTTCTCGAGTAATAAAGGGCCATACCACTTCAGTTAACAGAAGAACCTTCTGAAACGGGGCTGTGCCTCACAGCAATCCCTTTACCTTGTTTCCAAGAGCTTCACCACTCGGCTCCTGCAAAACCACTATGTTGTGTAGTTCTACTCTGAGATTACGCTACGAAATTCTGTACCTCCAAATCAACTTCCTCATGTTTCAAGTGACCTACTGCATACATACAACAATCTTAAGCAGAAGACCACAGCTAAACCTGCAGAAGACCCTTGCTGTCACAGAACTGGGATATAATCCAGTAAGGATCAAGATGTAAATCAGAAAGCAGTTTCTCTGAGCAGCTGAAGTTTTTGTATTGAGAACTGCTTTACAATAGTCTGAAGCAGCTGAAAGAAGTTATCTTCTCAAAAATATTCCAGCAACACCGGGGTTTTTTTTCTTTCCCTTTTTTTTTTTTTACCTTTACCATGCTGCTTTTCTTAAAACACCTCTGCATTAAATAAGGAAAAATAAATATTTCAGTATTTGCTCAGTTCTTTTCTTACAACAGGTACAGCATTTATGTAACAGGTAAAGCATGTCATGAAACTGAGGATTTTCTAAAAGCAGCCCAAGAATCCTACCAAGACAAGCCAGCTACACAATTATCTGGGAGACTGGGGTTTAGGAGCAATTTCAGCATCCCAGTTCTCGGGCAGATGCTAACACACGTAAGGTATAACGGAGCAGTTGGCTTGTGAGAGATCAAGTGTGGTTTAGCTCAACTGCTCGCTCCATCGTGCGGTACTGGGTGGAGAGCCACTCAAGTCTGAATGTCTCACTACACACGCAGAAAAAAGTCAGACTTGGGCCACTGCTGACGGTGGTGGGAACAAAGCTCAAAAAGACAGCATGATCTGAAGGAACAGTGAATTCATTCTAAGTGAGTATAAAAACCAAACGGGATAAATTCATATTTTTGCATTTAAAGACACCCTTCTCTCCTGAAGCGTTCCCTCCTTTATATTGTCCAGAATCCAGAAATTTTTCAGTCTCTCCTATACACTGGTCCTGAGCTTCGGCCAGCTCACTTACTTTTCGACTGGTACTCTTCCTCCTTCCCATCATGAACAGTAACCTTTTGACGTACCTGGACCTCGGAGATGTTCGATTTACTCTCCAGCCCCCACCCAATGCCGTAACACTGCTCACCTCCCCAGCGGAATCAGTGGACTTGCGTCCTCTCTCATCAGCGCTCAATTTCAAACCCTTCTGCACCAGTGAAGGAGCAGGTGACACCTTCTCCAACTCTCCAGGTACCGTTTTGACTTTTTCTTGACCTTTTTGCTTTTTGTGCATGCTCTTCTTCTCTAAATAGGTCTCCTGAGTTTCCACTTTTCTACCTTCCTCTCTATAATCTTCAGCTTTCTCAGTTTTTTTCTTCTTTCTTTTAACCTTAACATCATCATCTTCATTACTTGCTGATCCGTCAAGATGCCTATCGGCAATGCAATCTTTTTCAGCAATTTCTTGTTCCAAGCTCTCCTCTCCACTTACTACCTTCTGCTTCTCAACTTTATTTTCAGAATTTAAGCATGTATTCTCATGATCAGTTCCTTGAGAAAATACATCGTCTAGAGTACTTGATTCTGAGTCAAACTGAACATCGCCATGCTTCTCCTTCCGCGACTTTTTATTTTCTTTAGAATCTTCTTTAGATTTTATTTTTAAATCTTTAACTTCTCCCTTCTTTTTCTTGATTTCTTTAGTATCTTCTTTCTTTTGCTTCTTTGGGTCCCTTGAATCCTCCTTGGTTTCTGAAGTCCTTTTTTTTGTTTTTGAATCTAACACAGAAGTGTCTGACGAATTTTCACATTCTGTTCTGGGTTTTTCTTTGAGTTTTGCAGACTTGGATTTTTTCTTCTTCAGATCATCTGGACTTCGATCCTCTCCATCTTTTGGCTTCTTCTTCTTCGGTGAAACATCATCCTTTGTTTCACTTTGCTGGTCGCTGTCAGATTCTGCTTCAAATATATCATCATTTAGAGAGAGTTTCTAAAAGGCAGGAAAAAGAGAATATTTCTTTCTACATTAAACTGTATTACTCTGGTATAAACTGTACAACAACGGTAGTGGCGGTGCTTGGGTAATCTTTTTATAACTGCAAACATCACCACTCGTTGTCAAATTGAAAAATTGGCAATTCTAGCTCGCTTGCCTAAATTACCTGACTGACTGCTTTGATGAGAAACAATACATAAACAAGCCAAGCAAACCAATCAGACATCCAACAACCAGAATCCATAACAGAACTAGACTTGAACTATTTTCCATGAAAAACAATTTACCTGATTTTGTATAATTTTGTATAATTTACCTACAGTTTCCCAGAAGTAGGGTACCAGTTTTCAAAGACAATTCTTATGCTTTATTTTCAAACTGACTGAGCAGTTAAAGCCACATGCTGCCTTCTTGCAATTAATTTTTCTGTATTACTAACTTAAGAAATTTAATGGTTAACATGCAAACACTCCTCGATCTGCTACACAAAGCAGGAGGGTGAACTGAGCAGTGCCCTGATTCACTGGCGAGACAACACCCGTGTGGCTAGGGAAAGTGCGTTGTCTGTGTTGCCAAAACCAAACTAGAATGACCATACGTCATTTATACAGTCCTGTTAAAAACAGAAATAAAGTTTAGATGGATTTAGAGTCTACAAGCAAACTTGTTAATTAACGAAAAAAAAAGCCTCACCAGAAAGCAGCAACAATATTCAGTTTCACATGAAACAAAATGCTTCTTCAAGACCAAAAAGATTCTTCAAGTTGTCTTACGTTCTCCCTCCCCCCATCAGCAGAGCCTAGACAGGGAATACATCTTCAGTGTGAGACACGGGGAGGTAAAACACACCTGGATGTCTTTTTTAACAGGTTTAGGCTTATTGTCCACAAGTTTTTTCCTGAATTCAAGCAGCACTTCTTTGCAGTCTTCCAAATGAATCTCTGGTTCCCAGGTGTCATCATCAGAGGTATATCCTTTCCACCGCACTTTGTAGAGAATTTTACCCTGTAAGAAAAAAACAACATTTCACACAATACTGCGTAGCACTGCATCGTTGACTCAATTCTTCGGGATCTCAGTAGATACAGAATCTTGTGTATGTAGAAATTCATATAACTGGAGTTCAACCCAATGTTGATATAAGAATTCCCAGAATTATTTCCATCTGCATCACATACCAAACTAAGCAGGTTGTAAAATGTTTCAGTAGTTGCAGTGGTTTTATCCAAAATATTTGCAACGTCTAACATTTGTTCAGAACCAGAGCTACAGTGTACAAGTAATAAACTCCTAGTCATTTTACTGACATGGATCTTCTGACAGTTACGAAACTGATTTTTTTAAAAGTTTTAAAATTTCTTCTATAAAAAGTTCAAGCTTGAATTCCTTCTCTTTACTGAAGAGGTTCATATAAAATTTTAAGATTTGTAATGCATGAACACCATTCACGTAGTTTTCTGTTGGAATTTATAACTTCCGTTAGATTTGTAATCAATGCCACTTCTGATAAACTGAAATACCGACAATTAGGGAAAACCCACACCACCGATGAGATCAAATTAAACCTGGACAAAATCTGAGAGCGTTCAACTCACCAGAGTTACCGAAATCTTTGTAACTAAAAGATTACACACAAAAGCCCTAGACCAAATGTTTCAACAGCATTTAACCACAGGATGGAATCGCACCTTTTGGTCTCTATCTTGTTTTTTTCACTAGATTTAAAAGTTTTTTACCATTAATTAAAAAAAAAAAAGGTTTCCACTCTCTTCCAGTGGGGTTACTCATGAAATGAATGACTAGGAACCTTCTGGTTACAGTCGCAGAACAGTTTAGGTTGTAGGGGACCTCCAGAAACAACAAGTAAAATGCCCTGCTCAAAGCAGGACCAAACAGATCGGGCTGCACAGAAATTTGCCCAGTCAGTGTATCTATTCAAAGGTCCCCGTGTTCCAGCTCGTGCTCACTGCCTCTTCTCATCCTTTCACTGCGCACCTCTAAGGAGGATCTGCCCCTGTCCTCTCTACATCCTCCCATTAATCCCGAGATACACACACCACTATGATCACCCCTGATTCTAACGGCAGAGAAAACCCATCCCTCTCAGCTCATGCTCCAGCGCCCTAAACTGTTCTCATAACCCTTCACTCTGCTATGTCCACGTCTCTTCTGTCCTGGGCAGCTCAGAACCCGGCACAGTACTCCAGATGCGCTTCAGCAGTGCTGAGAGGAGAAGCAGCAGCGTCTCCCTCGATCTGCTGCTATGCTCTTGGATGCTGTTGGCCTCGTTTGCTGCCAGAACTGCTGAATCACGTTCAACTCACTTGCCTGTGGGGACTCCCCGGTTCTTCCCTGCAAATCTGCTTCCTAGCCAGCTGGCCTCCCAGTCTGATGGTCCAGGGCTACGCCACTTCAGACGCAAGACTCCAGCTATCTGCAGTTACCGTAACATCCTTGTAAACTCGGGTGCAAAATGAGCTAGCAGTCCTTTTTTAATTAACTGAGAAAGGGCGAACGCAAATGTAAGACTATTCAGCTGTTGAACGACTCTACATCCAGTATTTGGGGAGTGACACAAAAATGCAGCTGAAGTGAACGAAGATGGGATATCGACCATCACACCAAAGACACACACACAGCTTCACACTCATCTGCCAGCATTATTCTACTCAACATTGTTATTTCTTTCCTCTGATTCACTTACAAATCATAGAACACTTCCAGGGATTTTTATGCTGCTGGAGCTTCTAGGAAAGCCAGCGATGAGCTAAAACCACCTCCTGTGGAAAAGGGTGTCACCACGTCATCACAGAGCAGAGCTAAGGTTACCCATTCCTACTGGGGAACTGCTGGGTAGTGTGAAAGACTTTCTAGACACACCTAGGGGAAACATTCGCGAACGTTTATTGCTTGTTCTCTTAAGTAGGGAGAGTTAAGGTTTCCTTTACCAGCAGGTCTAACTCCCCAGCCCAGAGTCATCCCAGGAACGGGCTGTCTTTCATCCCACCACTACTGCCAGCTCCAGCAACATCAGGACTGCAAATGAAACTGTGCGGTGCTCCCCAGCAATTCCGCAGCACTGGCACGGAACACGCTCGCTGCCCTTACGCGGTGCTGCTCCAACTTAGTGTACCTGCTTGGACTTTGCATCAGTCTTGGGATTCTGCAAGCTAGGCTCTAGAGCAGACTACGTAAAACACTCGCTGCTGAACGTCACACAAAGCCTTTTCCAGCCATTTCAGCAGTCAGGACTGGGTGCAAGTACCTGTCCTGCCCTCTATTTCTGAAGCACAGGAGCACGGCCCGCACTGAAAAGTGACAGACAGGTGACTTGATGTAACTGGATGACACAAAGCTACAACCAACACGCATACAGCAAAGCTACCTGCACTAACCCCGCCTGGAAACAAGTGCGCACAGCTCAGAACCTGCTGCAGAACGGGCTGCTTGGAGGAAGAGGGAAAAAGAGAGGGTATGGTACGCTGTTTTACCAGCACATGCCAAAAGCATTTTTAAGAGGCGGTACTTGATGTATTCTGGTACTCTTCAAAAGTGTGTGGAACGCTGTGACTCCCTCTCCCATCAGTATGCAGATTTTAAGTTTCATCGCTGGGGTGGGGAGGAGAAAAAGAAAAAGAAAAATAAGAGTCCTCTCGGTTTCAAGGCTGACTTAATTTGGACCAACAATTCGTAAAGGCAAAGCTCCAGACGCTATTATTACCTCAAAAATCTAACGTTCGTCAAGGTATTTCAGCCAATATATGCCCTAATCATGATAACATCTCAAATATCTAAGAAATTCTTGATCTGAAGGTTCTCCAACCGATGGGTTTCAAACACTTGATGTTTTACACTGAACAGGCAGAATTCTATGCTATCACGTACCTGCCTGAAGCTAAAATAACAATCAGTTAGATCAGTTAAAATAAACAATTTTCAGACACAGAACCAGTTTTTTAAAAAAAGCTTTGTTAATTATTTTTTTTTATTTGAGGTTTAGATAATTTTAGAATGAATTCAACCAGTCTAGGCAGTTCCAGAGAAACAGAAGATATGATACATCCGTCTAGACAAAGCAATGATCACTACAGCTAGTTATTTGAATCGGCAGAAGTCTCTCTCTCCGAAGAGGTCTCCGCACATTTTATAAACCACTTAACACAGTCTCGCAAAACAGACATCGAAAACGCCTCCAAGTTCTCCGTTACATTCAGTCCTGTCCATTTTTACCCTCCCTTTACATCAACACATATCGCAGTTCAGACATAACTGAGCAAGAGTAGTTTAAACAATGAAGAAAAAAAAAAAAAAAATAGTAAAGACACTCCACAATTAGTCAAAGCGGTAAGACAGAAAAAGCTTCCTCGCAAAATTAACACGACGCGTTTCCAATTACAATTATAACGGAACTATTATTTCTGCGCGGTTCTCGCCCACGACTTTGCGAACGGCGCGGGAGAAGCCGCCTGAGCAGCGGCAGCCGCCGCCCGCCCGGGCAGCGAGGGAACGGCGCGG
>NW_010409788.1:0-27651 GCF_000710305.1 Buceros rhinoceros silvestris
GGGGGGGGGCGTGTGGAAAGACTGGAATACTTAGTCTTCTGACTTGCAGTAAGGGGTCCAATTGTAGATCTGCAGAAAACTGTTTCGGCTCAAGTGTCCTGGAAATGTCAGAAAATGGTAGCTGCAAGCTTGAAGTGCAAAGCAAGAATCTGCTTCTGTAGCCTAGAATGGATCCAGGTCTGTGTATGGGTTTGCAGGGACAAGGCTGTTACGTAGATGTAATCAGCTGACGTAGTGGAGAAAAGCAGGTTTGTCTGAAGCATGCAGGACAAATCTGAAGGTTATACTGATGTCAGTAGTTTACTGTTGGTATGGTAAACTGCTCGGATGGTAGGTGGAGAATCTGGTGTTTTCAGCATATCCAGATCTGTTCCTCAATGGGTTTTGGTCAGAGAGCTTGTCATGATGTTGAAGGCTTGAAATACATTGATGATGGTAGTGTCTCCATTCAAAGGCATGCTTAGCATGTCCTGTTTGTCTTTTCTTTCATTTTGGTATTCTCAGCAAATTTTTGGGGTGTACCTATGGGTAGTGAGCTATTCAAAGATCTGAGTGGCTAGTGGGCAGATAACTGCCTTTCTTTCCTGCACTAGCATGTGTGTATGCATGCTTACACACCACCAGCTCAGGAAAAGCAGAAACTTCATTTCTGCTGTGCCAGAAGCACTGCAGAAGGCATGTTTAGCTCTGACCTGTTGTTTGAGGTAGTTTGCTCATGTAACTTTCTGGCTTCTGAAGCTATTTAGAGTTTTTTGAATAATGTGCTTAACACAAAAATCATCAGATGGGGTTATACAGTTCTTTGAGGTGTGGTGGAGCAGATAGCACAAGGTAACCACTGTATGGTTCATGTCCAGACAGTCCTGGAAGACTGTGTCAAATCTGAGCTGAAATGGGTGCAGGTGATCTCAGATACCTGGTCACTTTAGGATTCTCATGGTTTGACTTCAGATGTGAAAGACTCCACAAGTACTCTTTTCGACTTGACTTTAATATGTGGGTGTTGGAAAATACAGGTCTAGTTTAGAGATGGCATTCTGGAAATGCTTTCCTCATTGACACATTGGTGCTCTCTGGTGTTCTGTTTGTCAGCTCAGGCTCATGCTTACAAAACTGCAAGTTAAGTTTTAAAAACTGCTCAACAGCGTTTAATGCAGCTGTGAGGCAGGTAGTGTGACAGTTCCTTTGCATGGTTCAGATAGGGCTGTAAAGTTTTAATAGTGTACGTACCAACTCTTTGTTCAACATGTGGTCTTTCACACAGTTTCAGAGCTGTGAGCAAGCTCCGAAGGCCTTTGTGTTAATTGGCTCTTAATACAAGATGTTAATTGCAGCTGTGTACTTTCTAGATAGGAAGCAGTGATGTGTCTGAAAATTGCTGGTAAGCGGAGTCAGGGCGCAGTTATCAGTGATATGTTGTTGCTAGCCTGAAATGAAGTCTTGTAAGTGTGCTTTTAGGAAATGGTCAGGATTAAGTTACTTGTTACAGTTGATAGATACAAGTGAAAGAATTCCAAACACAATATATCCCACTACACTAACTATCGGAGGGAATGAGGTAGTTTATACTCAATAGAACTGGAAAGCAAAGCTGAAACTATGGAACAATAGGTAAATTAGAATTGAGTTGCAAATGAGTTGAGCTTGGCTTTTGTACTGCAATACCTGCTTAGCAGTGAAATGTGAGCCATTCACCGACTGAATCTGGTGTTCAAAGCTAAAAATATTTCCATGGTGCATGTGCTTGTTAGGGA
This sequence comes from Buceros rhinoceros silvestris, assembly GCF_000710305.1. Lineage (NCBI taxonomy): Eukaryota > Metazoa > Chordata > Aves > Bucerotiformes > Bucerotidae > Buceros > Buceros rhinoceros. The sequence continues at coordinate 1,755 of NW_010409788.1, forward strand.
TTAGATATTTTAAAGTCTTTGGATATCACCAGTGGAAGAAGTTCAAGAACTAATGCAATTAAGACATCTTCCACACTTTTTCCTGCTATGGGCAAATCTGCTTTCTAGAGAAGAGTTTGGATAGATGTAAAGTGCTTCAGAAAAGATCCGTATTTAGTGTTTTAATACACTCAGTGAGGGCCCCAACTGAAAACTTAGAAGTATTGAACATGAGGTTTGCTGTTAAGATTTGGAGAGAGTTTGTTAATTTGCTAATCAGTCCTACGAAAAGAACTTGTGGTTGAAATAGTGTCAGGTGTCTGCAGATGCCTACCCTATTCATGTCCAAAAATGGAATGAAGTTAACAGTGTAGTCTCTAAATAATTTGCTTTAACTTTAGTGCTTGTTCTCACCATGCTTTATAAACCATGTTTTTTGAAAATAGCCTTAAACTATGCATTTAAAAGGGGGATTTGCTGAAAACCTGATGAATGTGCTGCAAGTTCTGGAATTCTGTGGTGACTGATTAGTGTGTTCACTGTTCCTGCAGTAATAAGCTGTTTGTTCCTGCAGATGATGTGCAATTTCCCATCTCAAGGCTTATGATCTTGAATGTACAGAAGTTCAAAACCATAGGTAATGATCAAGTATTAAGAGTCCATATTTCAAGCATTCAACCCTGAAGAATACTCTGAAATTAAGCTTGTTTATGGACCTTTAATGTGCTTCCTCTTTGTGTTTGTGGACAGACAAAGAACTGGAAAAAAGTGCTGTATGAGCCATATGGAGTGACACTGATAGAAATTCTCATCCTGTGCTACATGAAAAATACAGTCGAGCATCTGACAAGTCCTGTAAATACTCGCTTTGTACTGCGCCCTCTAGCCTGGGACACAACTCCCTGCTGCAGTGTCACTGCACCTTTACTCCTTTCCCCAGTTCAGAGCAGTGTTATCTGCCCATTTTCTCAAACAGGGAAGGTACAAGAAGTCTGGGCCATAAGCCCTATTCCACTCCTCCTCTGGCAGTGCTTCGAAACACAACAGTGTTCTTCTGGGAAGAAGACAAAGTGGGCAGGATTGTGCCAGGATAAGGGCTTCTGTCACTGTGTGATGCTGAGCTTCACATGGAGGTGAAAGGTAATCTGGAGAACTTTTATGTAACAATTCAGTCTTCCCCTCAACAAAATTAATAATCATAACTAGATTTGAGCAAACAAGTTTAAAATTATGGGCAAAATAAGTTTGCATGCAACTCAATTGTATTAAAGAATGGTTTCAAGTGAGGAAGGATTTTAACACTCACTACTACTGCTGATTGTGATACTGCTTGTGAGAAGTTAAAACTTATGTTGAAGGCTTTTTGATATTTTTCTACCTTACCATTCAAACTGCTAAAGAATTTGGTTAGTCACTTTGTTGGAGATCTGGTCCCTTAGTTAGACTCCACAGAGCATCCTATTAAAATACTGGTATATCCCTAAAAGGGCTTTCCTAAGGACTTTTTCCTCAGCTGGGAGAACAGGAAGATTTGAGGCTTATGGTAGATACTTGCTGTCTTACAGCATGCTCCTTCTGGAAAAGGTTATACTCAGACTTGTCCCAAATGTTGCCTGTAATTCTCGGTGAAGCCCTGATGTGCCTACTGGGACTTGTGCTTCCTTAAACATCTGGGGTGTCAATGCCTATCGAATATTTTTGAGTGGAAAGAATGGAGTTGGTGTTCCATGTAACTGCAGTAGTGATAAAAGGCTGCAACAGGAGAAATAGGCAGCCTTTAAAGCACTGTCTGTGGCCATCTTTGTGTCATTGGTGTCACTTGGGAATGATTCTCCCTAGTAGTTGGCTCAGGACCTTCTAGGTAAGAAGTGTTTTGAGGAGCGCTGCTTAAAATCACTTTTGAAGTGGATGCAATTTTCCATTTGGGTGCCTGGCTTTAATGCAAGGTTAAGTGCATGACCCTGGAGGGTTATGAAGTATAAGGTAAGGGAGGTGCAGACAGTCTTTCTGGGCATCCATGTTCAGAGCATATAGAAGATGTGTGGGTTTTGTGCACTCCACAAGTAACTGCTGAAGTAAAATCATCAAGTTGCTAATGCCTTGTGTATAAACTGAGGGTGTGAACATAGTTCAAGATAATTATCTTAAACAGCAATTTATGAACTAAGTTATAAATCTAAGAGGAAGTAATTCACCTGCAGCTGTCTGCAGAGAAATACACCAGCTACCAGGAAGTGCTTTGAAGAGCTGGTGATTTTTGTGTAGTTGGTCTGTACTGTATCTGCCTGTTTCAGAACACTTGAAGCTAATGTTGGAATTCTACTGATGCTGATACTTAGCCAGCTTCCACGTGCCTCAGCTACATCACCTCCTCCACATAGGCAGCTGAGACAAGGCACTAAGTTTGACTGTTCTGGATCATGGTATAGGTAGGAATTTGCCTACTACAGTGTATCTGTGGGCTGCTAAAAATATTTAGTGGGTAACAGAAGAGGGAAAAAAAAGTCAAATGCTTGATTTTAAAACAAGGTCTTACTGTAAAAGTACAACAAAAATGCTTATTACTTTGATTATACAAACTTGTCAGCTGTTCTGTTTTAATGAAAAGCTGTGCAAGGGTATGTATACAGCTTAAGCTGCCTTTAGGAGTTTCATAGGAATTAATTCCTAAGGATTCCTGCCCTACTGTAAAACAACTTTTCCTCCCAGTGCTGCCTGGGCTGTTACCTGCTGCAACATACTGTTACTGGGGTGAGATGCTTGTGGAGGCTGGTCATTGCTGATAGGAACAAGTTCTTGATGGAGGAGTTATCTCTAACTTGCTGTTATCCCCTTCTCAGTTGGCCTCAAATGGCTGTATTGTGCTGCTGCCTCATATGCTTGACTCCTGTGTTAAGAACCTGGTTTACCCCTGAAGGTAAAGGCTCAGAATAGACCAATAACTTGCATTAAAAAATATGGTTCTATCTGGCAAGGAAAACTTGATTCATTGCTCATTCATTCTTTATTTTTCAGAAATATGAAATAAAGGTGTGAACATGATGGTTTGGATCTTGGTTGAGAGAGACTATTCATTTCATTACACATTTTCAGCACGCTTCCTAAAAATAAAATACTTCTTGGTTCTGATGGGTTTTGCACACTGACATTCTTGGGTGGCAGTTTGAATGGAAGTACTCCGGTAAAAATGTCTCTGCTGATGATAAAGCACTAAACATTGCAACACAGGTATAGTAGATAGTTAAACTGGATTTTTTTTCTTTTGGCTTGTTCTACTAGTCAAATATAGAACAAATAGCTTTCTACCATTCAAGCATAGACAGTTTCTCACCCTTGAGCAGATGTATTCCATTTTCAGTTGGTATTCTCTGAGCATGTGCTACCACTTAAGATGCATAGTGCTTGTCTACTGGAGAAACTATTTTGACTTCCAGTAGGTGTTTTCTGAAACTGGAAATGAAGTGGATAATAAGCCTACATAACAGTGAAGAGGTGGTCTCAAATGCAGCTTCAGTTTGGAGTTCCAATGGATGTGGGTGTAGAGAAGACACAGTCCCAGCACAATGTCCAAGTCACATAAGACACGTACACCATGCAGCTGGATGCCTGGGAGCTCTTTGTTGATAAAATTTGGCACTGGGCGAGGTAACAAACAGAACTGAACTATTGCTAGATCTGTATCTGATGTCAGGTATTATCTGAATGTCCTGAAGGAGTGTGAAACTGGGCTGAGGTCCGGTGGTCCCATTCTTCCACTTTTCTGCCCTGGACAAAATGAGCTGTTACCTCCACCTGTATAGGTCTAAATTGACAGACTTTTTGCAATTAATGTAAGTGATAAGCCTGTCTACAGTCCTCCCCATGTGCACATCTACACCAATGATGTAAAAAAACTGGGTATAAATATTGCCTTAATATTTTCCCTAAAATGGGACAGGAGGACTTGGAACCATACTGACAGATGGATTGAAGAATTCATTCCCTCTTTCCACTCCCCCACTGGAGATGGCCTGTGGGTAAGATTCTCTGCCTCAGCCTGAGTGACACACTGTTTCTCCCTGGGTCTATTTCATGTGGTTATAATCACAATTATATTTGTTTCTAGTGCACTATTCATGTATCCAATGGGCTTGTCTTACCAAGTGGGGGAGGTTGTAGCTTCTTCAGTGTTGGACTGATGGTGTCTTGCTGTCTCTCTGGTCAATAAGCTATATCTCCCCTGCAGTTATTGATTTATCAATGGCAACACCAAAAGAACTTGTAAATATTGCTCTGTAAATAAACCGTCATTATTCGTGCCCCCAATTTGCTTGTCTTGCATATTTGGTGTCGGCCTGATAAGACCGATTTCCTGATAAGACTGATTTCCTTCTTTTTTGCAACAGCAGGTCTGCTACAGAACTTAGCTACCAATGATTCTCATGCATCATATTCTAGTCTGCTTGGCCTGAGTACAGGAAAGCAGTTTCCAAAGTGTTTGGGATTGTCCTGATGTCTGGCTGTGGGAAATTTGGGAAATCATAATGAATCTGCGTACTTCCCATTGAAAGGAGGAAGCCTATGATAGCATTTTACTGAAAATTAGTCTCTCTGGTTCCCTGTTATCAGCTGGAGGCTTTGCTTCCCAGTTAAAACTTCACTCACTTATGAAATAAGTAATGTTCTTAAGTATTTCACCATTATTAACTTGGAGGATTTTTACTTGACAAAATGCAATGGGACTAGCTGCAATGCATGCACTGATACTATTTTTAAGGTGGATTTTTTGTTTCCATATTGTGGTGGTGGACACTGCTTGTCTCTAGCAATTATACAGATTAAAGACCAGGAAGAAATGAAAGAGTGAGACTTCTAGTGCCCTGTCTGCTTGGTATGAAGTAGTCACAGATGCTCCTCCTTAACTCTGCTTTAAACAATGGAAGATGCCAAATGCTAAGGTCATCCTGTTTAAATAGGTTATGCTAAGATCAAATCCAGCATGTTAGTGGCCTTTGTGTACATTTCTGTGCCTAACTTTAAAATGTGTATGGGTAGAGGCCAGTATCCCTGCAAGACTTCTCCCTGATGCAGCCAAGATGTGTCCTGGGTGCTGTGACCCCTTGTTAATCTATTTTGTGTATGCTTCTGTATTGCACCTGACATCTCGTGTGTTTTTCAACTTGTAGGCTTTTTGACTTGATGCTACTCTAATCAGATCGAATTATGAACTTACTCTTTATTCCTGTAAAGGCTGAACACATGAACATTTGTTACATGCTCAGCTATAGTTTCTGTAGTGGAGTAGTGAAGAATTGAGCACAGTTTTAATATGAAAAGGTCTTGTGCAGCCATAGCACCTAAACACCAACTACAGTATAGATGAGTGTCACTAGGGACTTCCTTTGCATGGCAGGCCTTGGTGTTAACATGCAATATTGTATTGTTGGTACGGATCCTTCATTGCTGGACTACTTCAACAGCAAAATTGTCACCCTAATATGTGACCTGTGAGGCTTAAATGAGCCACTTTCCTGAAATGTCTGCACAGCACTGCATCACTCTTTCTTAAAGGAAATTCTCATGTGCCTACGTAAAGCTAAGGTTTTGACTGTCTGATCAGGTAAGAAGCTTGTGAAGGCTGAGACATAGGCCCTTGCAAAGCCCAAGATAGGAACATACTCATTAATACTTAGACAAGTACAAAATCAGATTTGTGTTAATGTACAGTTGGGTTACTGCAGCTCAGTATGGGCAGCGTGAGGGAACTCTGCCTCACCTCTCAAAAATGCTTTGTCAGGTGTTGAGTGTTTCTTTAATGGCAGATAAAATATAGTCAGCAGTGGTGCTGTAATGATTTGAACAAATTAACCTGTTAACTAGTTCAGTTTACAGGAAGAGCATAACGGGATGTTAGAGAAAATACTAAGGCTGGCAAATCTATGCAGATGTGCTGTAACTTCCACAGAAAACTGAATCCTTCAGTCCTCTTCTCAGCAAAATAGTGTGATTGTCTAGGAGCATTTTAAAAATAGATATATTATCAAGTATTTCACTCTGTATTTACCAGGTTTTTTAAAGATGAGCAGACACGTGGCATTTTCCATGTAAACTTGAGTATCAGGAACAGACTGTCATCAATGACATAAGTGTAGAGCTGAATAAATGTGAGGGACTCTAACCGAAGCTGATTTTTTTTTAATTTGACATGCAGATTTGAGTGGTCTGTGCTGTCATGTCTATAGTTGCAGAAGAATATTTCATGAAAACTTGCTATCTGGGGTGGTAGGGAAGCAGACACGTGGCATTTTCCATGTAAACTTGAGTATCAGGAACAGACTGTCATCAATGACATAAGTGTAGAGCTGAATAAATGTGAGGGACTCTAACCGAAGCTGATTTTTTTTTAATTTGACATGCAGATTTGAGTGGTCTGTGCTTTTTAAGTATCCACTGAGCTTAAATGCACATCTGAACAAGTTTATAATCATGAGGGATTTTAAGAGGCAGAGGATTCTCTCAAAGTCACTTTTAATATCTTTGGTCTCATCTAAAAGGAGATTATAGCATGAGTCTGTAAGTTAACTGTGCTCTGTTTAAGTCCTGTATAAATATACTGGTTTAGTGTAACACACACTTTAAAAGGGAAATCCCCAAATATTAGTAGTAAAGGTAGAGAATTCCATTTTAGGAGGCATGCTCAAGTGAGGAGATATTAAGGCATTTATTTGCTGAGGTGTTTAGAGAAGCAAAGAACATCTGGATATCTTAGCTGTAACTGTACAGTTATAATTAGGTTTTGTACAACAGAATCTTAACTTCAACTTGCAGTCTGACCAGTTTTCTAAGGATTGAGTGCTCTGTCCTAAGCATAAGGAGAGCTTTCGCAGTGTCCATAATGGGAGAGAGGTCTGACTGCTGAGGAAGGATCAGGCTGACAGTTGTGTTAGCAGCTGAGCCATTCTAATAGCTTGCTTGGTGATGCAAACATTGAATGCTTTCGTGCTTCCAGCTGCAAAGGGGCCTATCGTTCTGGGTTCTACTGGAGGGCAGCTCAGGTTTACAGTGTGTTAGTAAATGTCTTGGTTCATGACAGGTCTCAGTGCAAACCTGCAGGTGGAATATGCTGTGGGAAGGGAGGGGTGGGAGTAGGACAGCCGGCAGTCTTGTAATTTGTGGCTTCGGGAACCTGTATCTGTTCCTGTCTGCTCTATAGCAAATTTGACTGTATTGGGTTCTTCCAACCTGCTGTAGACACAAGACTGAAGTGGTAACCACAGTAGGTTTTTTGCAAGTCTGTCACTTCTCATGAGTACTTGGAAGCCCTTGGGCTTAATCTGAGCTCTTGACTTTTCCAGTTTCTCAAAATTCCTTCTAGAATGGGTAATGACAGTAAAGAGTTGAAATATTAAACTTCTGTGACTATACTGATATCTAGCACTACAGCTTCAAAGGCACTACATGAAAATAGTTCAGTTTATTTTCTTAACTGTAATATTCCAATCCATTGGCTCTAAGTCCTCTGTATTCTTCTAGAGGTAGAAGGAATTCTGATTGATCAAAGGAATTCAGGCCATTGAGATGTATTCATTTTTAGAGCTGGTTTTCAGTTATGAACTTGACTCTCAAGTGGACAAAATAAACATGTTTATGTAACCTGCTAGTCTATTACTGTAGTTGTTGCCAATGACTATCGTGACTGAAGTACATGGAGATTCAGCCTAAAGCAACCATAAGTAATAGCAATGACAGTAACAGTATCTTAGCACATGTGGGATGCAGGGCTTGAGGTTATCCTGATCTGCCTAGTTGGAAGCTCAGGATTGCAGTTTGACCATTGTCCTCATGCAGGATGTTACACTAACAGATCTTGAGGAATACTTAGGCATTGGGAGCTAAGAATTGGATATTGCAGTATTGTGATAGACAGTTCCTATCTAAGTTTCTGCCTTTAATACTGTCAGATTCAGCAACTCAAGACAAGACCTGTGGTCTTGCTTGGGCTATACTTTTTACTCAGGGTTCCCAAAAGCTTCAGTTTGTTTAACCTGTTTGTGTGCTTTTCTATAATTTCTTTACAGGATTGAGTGGGACAAACTTCTGGAGAATGTGCATTGTTTGATCATAAGTGTGACAAAAACTGACAAGCAGGAAGCTTATGTACTCAGGTAAGCTACTAGCTTATTCTTCTGGTCTCCAAGAGCTAAAGCTGTCATATGGGGTCCACTTGGCTGAGAACCAGCCTTGGGTTAAGATCCTGCTGTCCATGACTACAGCTTGCAGGAGTCTGCTGATCATAGTACTGTCATGCTGCTTTTTCGTAGCGGAAATGACTTCATAGTTAGCCGTATTTTTCTGTAAAAGGATTAAGGACAGAGCTGTGGTGTTCCTGCATCCAATCACTGAATTTGTACAGGGGTAAATAAGTCTCCCCAGTTAAGAGGTTTAGGATTACTTCAGCAGAATAGTGCATGGAGGGTGTCACTTCTAGATAAGCAAAAACTGTATCAGTAGATTGGCTTTAGCTCCAGATAATGCAATTGAGTGGAACGACTTTTCCAGCTGAGCTAAAGACATCTGTAAAAATGTAGCCTTCCTGAAATCTTGGAGTTTTTGTGCTGTGCAGCGGTTAGTTGTGAGGACACTGCTTTTGCCATGTGTTTTTCATCTCACAAAGTACTTTCCTGCTTTTTCTACATGAACTTTGCAGACATATTGACATTCTCTGTTTTACTTCAGATCACAAAAACTGAAGCTCTTGTACTCTGAAAGACTGCCTTGAGGGCAAGGTTGCGCTAAGAGCAAGCTAGTCAAAGAAACTGTGCTGAAGTCTTATTTCTGTAAGCTTCATATATTTAAAACAAAATTGTGGAAAGAATTTAACTAGTTACAGCTGTATCCTGGATGAAATACAGTCTTGACTTTGAATTCTTCAACAGCATTCCAAACAGAGTGAGTTCAGTTAGACATCTATTGACACTGTTCAGTTACTTGGTGAGAAGATACTTGTTACACGTGTTTCAGGTTTCTGGTTGTATCAATGCCTGTCTCTGGCTCACTGACTAGTACACTGTACTAGTTTTTTGTATAGTTAATTTCTGTGTCTCACCTATAAGGTGTAATATAAAGCTGTGTCTACAGTCTCATTAGGAGACTTGCTGTTCCTGTGGGCGGGTGCTGATTTATCACTTTACTGTAGTCAGCTTTCCTAGAAGTTGCAGCCAGGCGACTTATGGAATCCTGTTAAGGCTTTTGCCTTTTGAGTTCACTTCCTCAGAGGCTTTATTTCAGCTGAGAAAGTCAGATGTCAAGTCTGACTCTGTTCTGTGTCTGGGTTAAGAAATTAAATGGCCTGTCTGTTGCAAACCCACTTCACAGCTTGCTTGGATTTCTGGTGTAGACTGAGGATATGTAATCCATGCAGTGCCTCTTTTCCTGTAGTGTGGTAGCTGTGTAATACCATGCTTGCAGCAGGTATTTGTGGGGGAAATCATAACAGCTCTCAAATGTTAGCTGAAGTCTATTGATTTGATCTGTTTGCCGAGCAGGTTTATCTACCGTGTGCTGAATGTTCACTTAGATTAATGCATTTGGTTGTGATGATAATCAAGATCTAACTGTTCCCTCCTGGCTTGTTTCATATTGAGCACTTAATCTATTTTTAACACATCTTCTTCTTACAGTGAGAGTAGCATGTTTGTCTCCAAGAGACGTTTCATTTTGAAGACGTGTGGTACCACCCTCTTACTGCAAGCACTGGTTCCCCTGTTGGAGCTTGCTAGGGAGTACAGTGGGTTTGACTCAATTCAGGTAAGGTGCCAAAGATGCTGCAACTTCCTTAGAATGTACAAAAAGCTTCTTAAGAACAGCTCATTTACTGATTCTGTGGGATATTCTGAAACTTCTGTTGCTGTTTAGGTATGCTTCCCGTAATGAGAAGATTGTATTAGAAGACTCTGGGCTCTGCTGTAGCATTTAGCCTTCTATTTGCTTCTTAAAAGGATGCTAACTTACAGATGAGTTACGGTTACTTAAAGTTGAAAGGCTTCCAACCTGATGTTGTCAGTGCTGAAGTCACTGATGTTTTCCTGTGGAAAATTTGGAGGAGAGCTGTCTCCTGGATCTTACAAATTAGGCTAGGAACAGCCAGATGCCTCTGAAACAGGAATACAGGTAGCAGCGTTTTGCCAAGGCAGACTTAGGTCCTGTGAAAGCTTGTAATAAATGCTTGTGTTTGTCTAGATTTATAGATTCAAAGTGAATGGATATATTCAATATCTAGGATCCACCTTTATTTTTTCAGAGCTTCTTTTATTCACGTAAGAATTTCATGAAGCCTTCCCACCAGGAGTACCCACATAGGAATTTCCAGGAAGAAGTAGAGTTTCTTAATGAAATTTTCCCAAGTAAGTTCATGAAACTTTTTTGTTCGTGAAACAAAATTGCACGGCTTGTGTGAGGTGTTGATGTGAAGTGAGAAGCCGTATTCTGTGTACAGGCTACCAGGCCCTTCGTTCAGCGCTCCTTGCGGTTCTGCAGCCAGCACAAGCTTTGGCTGCATAAAAATAGAGCTATACATAGTTATTTTCTGATTTTTCTGACACTAACTTGCCAAGATCAACCCTTAACTGAGGTCATCTTAATTACTGGCAGAAAAGTTTTTTGAAGGAATGTGGAAGCTGAGGTACTCATGAGTTATTTGAAAATAAATGCCAATCATTAGAGATGCGTCAGAGTATTAGGGCTTCTGACTGTGCGTAGCCGAAGCTGTAATCAAAATTTCCTCCTTGAAGACTCTGAGCTTTCCAGAACACCTTCTGAGGGAGTCTGCTTTTCTGATGTTAAATGTCTGGCTATTTGATATAAATGCCAACTATCAGTGAACCTATTAGTGTTCTGTGAAGGGCTTCTACTATCCTCAAACACAAAATTAAGCTATCTTTTACAGAAAGGATGAGCTGTGTATGTTAACTGATGACTTTTTGTCTTCTCCAGATGGAGCAGCTTATTGCATGGGGCGTATGAATTCTGATTGCTGGTATGTATGTGAAGACTGAAATCTTTGGGGCTTACAGTAGAACTTAACATGGTGCTGCTAATATTTGTTACATATGTGATTTGTATTTTATATAGGTATCTGTACACCCTGGATTTCCCAGAGAGTCGGATATCCAATCAGCCCGATCAGACACTGGAAATTCTGATGAGTGAGCTTGACCCAGTAGTTATGGACCAGTTCTACATGAAAGATGGTGTTACTGCAAATGATGTCACTCGTGTATGTTTTCTTGAAAACTAAGCGTTTTGGGGAATGGTGGAAATGTGGTGACAAAACGCTTCACTTGCCATTTAATAGGAGGTTTATTTTGTGGCAGGAAAGATCTCGAAGTGTCAGGTTAATGTTTGGGGGTAAAATGGATTTAACCCTAGAATGTTTTTAGGACTAGAACGTCAAATTTTCAATCTCTGCTTTAATCTATTGAAAGGAATAATCTGCAGTGCTGTGGGTGATGGGAAGCTTATCTGAAAAATGGAGGAATAGGAATAAAACCACAGCGGAGTAACTTTCACTGAAGGATGGAGTTGGAGAAGTAGGTCTTAGGCTGAAGCTAACGAATGCCAAGGGAATCTAGGTATCAAAATGAAGGTTAAATTGTGGAGCCATTTGGATCGTTGGGGGCTTAGGAGGAGGCAGATTTAAGGTCTAAGCACAACTTGATGGTCTTGCATCCGTTTTCCAAATGGGAAGGTCCTGGGACATGAACAAGTTTTTCTGACAAGTACATTGACTTTATGTGGTTTTCCATCTTTGGCTTTGATTCTCGTGCTGTACTTCAGGATTTGGCTGTAACTGAAGTGCTGTGTGGGAAATCCAAGTGCTTGGGATTGTGCTTCATTCCAGGGTATAAAGAAGTATATTCTTACTTTGGAGTAAATGTAAACAGCCTTCACTTGGGATACTGGTTGAACAGGAGCTCCATTTCCTGTTTTAGTTGCAGAAGGCAACTTTTTTAGAATCCAGAGCTGCTCCCCTGTCTGGAGGTAATAGAGCTCAGTTCTGCAAGAGTATCTGACACGTTGTGTGCAACTGGGCACTCAGTCACTTGGTAAGGGACAGGATGCAAAACAAGTTCATCTGCAATGGTACAACTTATCAGACTGACCTGTTACTGGGAGTATCCTGGCGTCCTATCCCCTAAACTGGTGTTCATTCTGCCTTTGAATTCTATCTAGACAAGTATAAGGATGCATGATAAACTGAGTGGTGTGACTTTAACTTCTATTTCAGATGAGTGGAATTCGTGACCTGATACCAGGTTCTGTTATTGATGCTACAATGTTCAATCCTTGTGGGTATTCAATGAATGGGATGAAATCGGATGTAAGTTTTACTCTCATTGGTAACTGATGTTAAAATAATTAGTAATTATTTGGCAGTAATAAGATACTAATTTTTTTCAGGGAACTTACTGGACTATTCACATCACTCCAGAACCAGAGTTTTCTTACGTTAGTTTTGAAACAAACATAAGTCAGACCTCTTATGATGACCTGATTAGAAAAGTTGTAGAGGTTTTCAAGCCAGGAAAATTTGTGACAACCCTCTTTGTTAATCAGGTGAGTTTTCTTGCATTAGCTTGTCAGCTCCTGAAATGCATACAGACATAAATAAAGCAAGGTTAGAGATTTTTTTTACTGCATCTTTAATAGTTTCCACTTTGCCTCTATATTTGTAAGATAACTTGTTTGGAAATTATAAGGCAGTCCAATGTCACTATTCTAATGACTTCCTGTGCAGTTCTGTATTGGTATAATTTCTCGATTTGGCAGTTTTTTCATTTGGCTGCAGCTGCTGTCAGTTGTAGAAGGGCTGCTGTTAACAGTGATGTTGCCAGCTAATCATAAAATAGTTTAGATTGGAAGGGACCTTCAAAGGTCATCCAGACCAACACCCATGCAACGAGCGAGGACATCTTCAACTCGATCAGGTTGCTCAGAGCTCTGCCCAACCTGACTGTTTCCAGGGATGAGGCATCTACCACCTCTGGGCAACCTGTGCCAGTGTTTCATCACCCTCGCTGTAGGAAAAAAAATTCTTATCTAGTCTAAAACCTCCCCTCTTTTAGTTTAAAACCATCACCTCTTGTCCTGTTGCTATAGGCTCTGCTAAAAGGCTTGTCCCCACCTTTCTTATAGGCGCCATATAGGTGCTGGAAGGGTGCTAGAAGGTGTCTCTCCCCAGAGCCCTCTCCAGTCTGAACAGTGCCAGTCTCAGCCTTTCCTCCTAGGGCAGGTACTCCATCCCCTATAATGCATCAATGGGATTGACTTTCTGCAGCACTGTCAGGCAGGGGTTTGAAGCATGTCCTTACAATATCACAAGAATTACACGTAAAATGCATATTGTGCTAGTCCACCTCTAAATGCTCTGTTTACAAAAGTAACTTTCCCTTTTTATTTTCTAGAGCTCTAAATGTCGTACAGTGTTTTCTTCTGCCCAGAAGATTGAAGGGTTTAAACGTCTTGATCACCAGATTGCCCAATTCAGTGATTACAATTTTGTCTTTACCAGTTTTACAAAAAATCGCCAGCAACAGCACAGTTGATTAAGAATGAAGAAAAAGCGCAAAAAGAAATCCCATAGAGAAGGTGGTGGTTGCTTTCTAGTTAACGATTCAGGGGGCCACGCTTTCCACTCCCACCACCTTGTAGTTGTGGAAAGCCCTAGGTGTAATCATAGTATAACCATTTTGAATTGTATGCATTATTATATCAAGGAGTTAGATATCTTGCATGAATGCTCTCTTCTGTGTTTAGGTACTCTACGCCACTCTTGCTGTGAAATTGAAGTGCATGTAGAAAAATCTTACTGTATGAAACTTTACAACACTTGTAAAAATGATTCAGGTAGAATTACACACAGTATAGTTTTTCTCCAGGTATCACCAAAAATTCCCCACAGACAAGGCTTTCGTCCTCATTAGACTTTAGCCTCAATCTACTCACTGGGGACAGTTCTCTGTTAAATTGTCACTTTCTCATCTATGTCGCATTTTCAGTCTAAAACAGTTTTTGACAACCTTTCATGATTTCTAATGAAACTGATTCCTAATTAACACCTTTGTGTTCAGAGAAAGTTCTTAAAACAGTTACAAATGGATTTGCTACTACAGGTGGCGGTTGATTTATTTTAAAATCAGACTGACTTCTCATGCTCTAATAAAGCTTCCAGGAATTTCCTCAGCTAGACTATAGCCCTGGGCTAATGCATTGCTCTTTCACCTTTAGAAACTCTGCTATCAGTACTAACGCAGGTTACGTGTCACCTTACCTTAACACTCATTTATCTGTCCGCATCCCCAAGCTGTCACACTACTCCACCATGGCAGAGTTTGACAGAGGTCCAAGACTTGGTAAGGGAAGAGCTGAGCCAGGATGCAAGTGCTTTGGTGTAGTTGTGCGACAGCTTTGCAAAGTGCAAGTTTGTATTGGTGCCAGATGTTTTCTTTCCTAGTCACCGGTTACGTCAGACTAAGGAGCTGGTGCTCTCGAGCACTGGTTAGGTAGATCTGGTGACAGGAGTGGGACCTGACGGTCTGGGTGTGTGGATGGCTTTGGGTTCTCGGTAAAACCTGCGACCTACCACTTCTAACTGTAAAGAGTGCTTCTAAACTGGTCCAGTGTCACTTCATCTTGTTGTTCAAAGCAAAGCTAATGCCTCTACCTTGTGACAGTCCTGTGACATTGTTGTGCATGTGACTTATGTTGTATTTGAGTGTTGTGACTTCATCTGTTTTTTCCTCCTAATGACTAAGGTGGTTCCTCTTACTGTGACTTGAGGGCATTAAGTGAAGGCATAGAACAAGGACTGTCTGGGACACCTGGACAGAAGTGAAGTAGAATGCTATTCATAGAGCATGAGTAAGTGTGTAACTCAAAGTCACTTTAATGGGTATTGACTAAAATGTAGGCTTTAAAGAGCTGGCACACTTTCAGTTATGTTTGCAAAAACTGGTATTTTAACAGCTGTGAGACCAGCATGTTAACTACAAAATTGAGATTATTTTTCCCCTCTTGTCCTTGCAATATTCTGACTCTTTCTGGTTTGACGCAATGGGTTTTTTGTTCCTTCGGTATTTATAAATTAAGCACTTTTTCAGTGCTTATAAACTAAAGTCTGCTTGGTTAGAAATCAAGTGGTTGGAACATTTTGATTTTTTTAAGTGTATTGTTGATGTTCTTTACCAATGTTATCAATTACATGCTGTAAACAGCACTAATGCTTTTTGGTGTAACATTGAGGACCAATATTTCAGTGGCTTTTTTGTTCTTAACTGTTGTCCCAAGTGACCTGACATTTGTTGGTTTGAGGTCCTTTAAGTAGACTGAAGATCCTCTTTCAAGTAATGCTGAAATACTCATTTTACAAATAGAAGCATAAGCCTCAGCTATAAAAGTGAAAGCTGTTGAATGGGTTATTGAACTATCTAGGGTGATCAGGATGGGGGGGGAGTATGGTGTTTATAATTTCTGTGGTGTTAGACTTTGATCATTTAAAATATCTGTACTACAACTTAATGCTTCAATAAAAGTTTGCTTAAATTGTTTGTAGTGATGATGCAGCAATTCTACCCTTTACATTCTTTGTCCTTTTTGGTACCAAATGGCTTAATTCTGAAACAGGCAGTTCTGTGTGTCTGAGCACCCCAGTGTAATCCCAGCACAGGGTGGAATTAGAGCTCCTGGCAGCAGTGCTGGTATCAAGGCATTAAAAGCCACTGGGTTTTAGTCCTAGGCCTCCACTGAAATATCTGAATGATGAATAATAGTAATATCTGCACATCATGTATAATCTGAAGCCTGTTGAAATGTTAGAGCAGAGCCTGTGGCCATAGCCTAGGAAGAACAGGACAGCTCAGTGCTGGCCTGTTAAGCTCCCATGTGACCACAGTGATGACAAGCAGAAAAGTTAACGAACAATTGAGGAACAGCTCTGACTTAGCTGTGTGGAGCTAAGCAAACAGGATTCAGATGCCAAGAATCCACCTGTGTGTGGTCTTAAACTCGAGTAAAAAACACCTCCAATTTCAAATGCTTGCACAGCCACTGTCTCAAGTGGGAAGGAATCTCTAAGGATCATCGAGTCCAAACCCCAACTAGCAAGCCCCTAAAGCAGCTAAGTTACAGTTCCACAGACTGCATCGTTGTTATGCTTTTGCATATTACACCTCATCTTTCTGAGAATTTTTAAGACTTGGTTATAGTGCAAATGTGGTTTTATTTCACAATTAAAAGGAAATTACTGTCCACATGTGTCACTATAGGATTGCTGCCTTAACTGCAGATGTTGATGTGTGCCTCTGCACAAGAAGGGTGCCGAGTTCTGGTTAGAGTAGCCAAGGAAATGGAAGTTCTGACTCCACTGGTCTAATTCCATCTGTTAAATGTCATTGTCTTACTCTATGGGCAAAAGAAAGGATTTGGTACTCGTGTTACACCACTAAAAATGCTGTTCCAACAAAGCTGTGAAAAGACGAGAGAACCAGCATAGGGTTGAATGGCTGTAGCTGCAGTTACAGGGCTCAGTTCCAGCCTCTTTCCTGTGTGCAGTCCTGCTATGGGCAGGAGTTACACAGATGTAACAGAACAAGACAAAATGTGGTTTTGTTTCTTTCCAAGAGGAACCTACTGTGGATCTGTCACCTTCACTAGACTCACCTGTGTGAGCACATGATCGTAAGGGTTAGGAAGTGTTTGGTGAAATACAAGGTCAGAGTGCCAGTCACAAAGTTAGAATCCAGGCTAGAAAAGGCTAGATAAAACTCCACGTAACTACAAGATTCCTTCTTGGCTGCCCTGGTATCTTGCAGTCCCTAATAGTCTAGACAGCAGTAACATACATTTTTCCACACAATTTCAGGGTGAAACATAAAACAAACTGGTCGTGGTTTAACCCTAGATGGCAACAATGCACCATGTGGCTGCTTGCTTGAACCTCTCCACCAGTGGTATTGGGGGAGAATCAGGAGGAGAAGGTAAAAACCTGTGGGTCGAGATAAGGACAGTTTAATAGGACAGCACAAGGAGAGAAAAGCCAGTTATAGCAATAATGCTCCATGTATTCATCATTTATTGGCAAGTGATGCATGGTGCAGTTGTGCACTGCCCAGAACCGGCTGCTCAGCCCATTCTGAGCTGCAACCCCTCCTCTTCCCCAGCTGGCTCCCCCCACCCCTCCCATTTCTGTACTGGGCATGACATCATATGGTATCAAATACCCTCTTGGCTAGTTGGGGTCAGCTGTGCTGGCTGTGCCCCCTCCCAGCTTCTGGTGAAAATCAACCCTGTCCCAGCAGAACCCAGGGCATCACCACTTAGAGGTTTGTGTTCTTCATGTGCCTAAAATCTCATTGTTACCTCGGTTAGAGATAGGGCGCTCCGTCCACGCCATCCCTCTCGTAGCGCAAATGTGCCAGTTTTAAGGGTTCCACAGCTGTGTATTCTTGCAGGCACATTCAGATAGTGCGGAAGTGGGGGGTTTTCTTATTTGATAATCTAACATTTTAGTTACTAATTCTCAGATTTTATTTAGAGTAAAAACCTGATATAAAAAGGCTTTGATAGAGTTGCTGATTTAAATTTTATTTACTCCCTCAAACTGCTGTGATACATCATGGTATGGGGGAAACCCCCTTCTGGCTCTTACAAGAGGTAGGTTTTACCTTGTGTGCCCCAGTGAAAGCCAACACACAGAAGAACAAGACAAAGCTACAAAGGCTTTGGGGTGTAACTGCAGAAGCTACAGTCCCTCCAAGTGAAGGACACTGGGCATGAAGCTGATGGGACATTGTTGTCATTGTGTGTACTCTTGTGTGATTAATACTGGGTTTAGTGTTGGTACTTCGTTTGTTCAGCTGTGCTTTCGCTGTTTTTAGGTAGATAATCAACTGTAAATTCTGGTTGGTCAAAAGTGTATTTACAGCTGTCCTTTGTTAAGGTCCGTGAGATGGAAGAGCTGAACAATTTCTGTTTGTGCCTTTCAACTCTTCTATTTAGTGTGCTGCTAACAGGAAGGTATGTTTTCTGATTCCCTGCTCTCTCAATGTTGTAATCTCTCAAATACTTCATTCCTGAAATATTTAAACCATGCAGACCACCCAGCAGGACTCGGGCAAAAAGTTACAAAGCAGTGATTTTCTCTTCATCTCCTCATGCCACTGTGTCAGGCAGTTGGTGAGAAATGACTCGGCTACTGGAAAAAAGCTGTTTTCATTATATGAAGAAAATACCGCAGAGACACGTGGAAATCACGTAATAAAACTGTCCTAACTCACTGTTGAAGAATGGCAATCCTAGTTGCGCTTACTAATGTTGGGCAACTGCCATCTCACTGAGCCGCTCAGCTTCTTGTAGCGATAAAGCTTGACCATGGGATTTTAGGGTAAAAGGTGAGCTATAGGTTACATTTGTTTCCTGACCTTACAGAACTCAATGAAGCAAAGGCAGGAGAGCGCTTCACCTCATACTGCATAAAATATCCTGCTTTACAGGCTAGAGAAACACACTGGTATTGTTTTTAAGCAAAGCATGTTGTTATACATTTAGTTAACATTTGTTGAAAGCTATAGATAATTAAACCCACTGCTTGTCCAGGTCAAGAGTTCTCAAAAGATTTCCTTGTCTCAGATAAACCCTGCTCAGAAATGAGAAGGGCGTAAGTGGAGGGTGCTGGCTGGAGTGACTCCGTGCGTGTTTATGTGTGCAGGTGTTTGTTAGAGGGAAGAACTGACCCCGGAGGACATACAGAAGGCACAGAGAGCCAGCCATGGAGGGGTTGAGTATGACTCTTAAAAACGTATGGATAAGGTGATTAGGTAGAGTGCTAACTGAAAACTAGCAAGGTAGGTCTCTGCCTGACGACTCCTGGGTTCAGAGAAGCAGGACTCTGTACGGTTTTCTGCAGTTTCGTATACAAATCCTTGGGGAATTCAAAAGATTCAGGAAAGAAGAGAATTAAATCGCAAAAAAAAATTGGTTACAGAAACAGATGGTCAGTCCGTACTGAATGTCTCAAAGTATTCTGGTTTTTTTCAGTTTATGTGACTGTGACTCGGGAAATTAATACAACCCCTGTATTCCACATATTTTAGGTACAAAATAAGTATACACCTCTGTATGTTCATATATAAATATACAAACCCATCTAGAATACCACTTTTGTAACAGTTCCTCCGGGATTTTTATTTTGGAATCCTTAACTTTCACATTGTTTAAGACTCTGAAGGCACTTTAAATTATTTTGATCACTGTCTGCAGATCTAACCAAGCTGCCTGCCAGCAATAGAGCCTGAGCTTTGAGGAGGTGTGATGGGAAGTTTCTCTTTGTCCAGGAACCGCCAGGTCCTGTGCCATTTCTTAATGGGCCCCTGTCCTTCTGCAGAAAGAAATATTTTTATGCATCCTGGGATGGAATGAGATCAGAAGTCAGGCCTTTTAGCAGATGCTGGATCATTCCTCCCACCAGCACAGGGATACTGTAGGGATCTGAGGAAGGGCTGCTTGATGAGAATACAAACATCATGTGCGTCTGCCCCTTAAAGAAGACACTGAGTGTGGTCACGTTCCCAAGGAACCACAGAGCACAAAGCATAGGTTCAAGCTGCCATGCAGTCCAAGAGACGTGCAGGATGTAAGCGTCCTGGAATACAGTCAGGTCTGACCAATCTGGAACAACCCAGTCTGTCCTAGACAACTGTCTGTTGAAATTCTTTTAAGGACCAAATGGGCAAGAGACCTATACGTCTTCATCTTGAAACGTGTAGGACTGCCTGCAGGAACAGAAGCCCTTACTCTTCTCACAATCTTGGGTTAGACCGCACGGAAATAAGAGCA
Source organism: Buceros rhinoceros silvestris (assembly GCF_000710305.1). Taxonomy (NCBI): domain Eukaryota; kingdom Metazoa; phylum Chordata; class Aves; order Bucerotiformes; family Bucerotidae; genus Buceros; species Buceros rhinoceros. The sequence goes on from NW_010409788.1 coordinate 21,603, forward strand.
ACCTACTTGACAGAACTCAACAGTGGCAACTAGAATGTTAGGAAATGTGGCAACACAGAGGCTGAATGAAGTGATCCTTCATTAGGGATTACCCTGACTCACCAATAAGATTAGGATTTTTTCAATAAGACAATTTTAAGGCTACATACGAATAATTATATGTATCCCACATTAGGTCAAGAGATTAGAGCTACTCACCCTCTTCTGCATAACCAAAATGACTCTTATTAAAGTCACCAGCATAAAGGTGTAGAGGTTGAATCTTTTTTTGAAGTTTTTTGCTCTTTCCAGCAGTGAAAATACTCATCATAGTATCTTGTTTCAGAGCTGTTCTAGGATTAGTGATACAGTTTCTAAAATTCTCCAGAACCCTTCTTGAAAACGAGGATGCAGTTGGGGAATTCCAGAGAAGCAGCAAAGCCAACTACTCGAATCATTTACTGCTCGTCACTGTGTATCTGCTAACGTGGGAGGAGGAGCTGCCTGGAATAGGATAGAAGGCGGCAAGAGAGAAAATTATTTGTTTTTTCTAGTCACAAATTCAGGCTGTTGCCTGGTAATTCTGAGCCGATTAGAGAGACTGAAGTGAAAGGGAGATGTTGGCAGCGCCCACAGTTCTTGCTAGCAACGTCAGATCTGGCCATTACGCAGCTCTTGCCAAACACACAATCCCTTGCCCAGGCCAGTCCAAAGCTGGACTGGTGTCAGCAGAACCTTTCCACCTGGACTGCTCCTAAAACGGAGATGACAGAAGGGTGTTGGCAATGCTTTGCCTTGCCTTTTCTGCTTTCCAGAACAGTGATGGCTGAATGAGCTTGAAGAAACGGAGACGGTGCCAGTTACACATCGTTATGTGTTTTAACACACTGTAGGTAAGGGAGAGCGAGTCTGAGGCGCTATGCTGTGGCTTCCACAGTGGGAAAAACTCCTCTGCTTCCAAGTGACTAGGCATGCTTTCATGCACAGTGGAAGTTACAAAACTATCACTTAAGGACAGAACGTCTTGGGTTTTACCACAGTATCTTTTAAAAAACTGTCCTCTTCAAAAATAGTGTTTTGGTATCTTAAAACTGGTGCCAGGTGTTTTTTCATAAATACCAACATAAACTTGTATTTGTTAAAACAGAAATCTCTTACATCTTTGCGGGGGAATCCTGAGCCCTCGATAGCTAATAATGATGGAGCCTACAGCTTAGGACGTTCAAGTCTGACATGTGGAATGTGATCTTCAGTCCTTTAGGGAGGATAAAGCAGTAATAGCAGATCAAAAGACAGCTATGACAGGATAAACCTAGAAGCATCTTCTCTCTTCCATAATCCTATTGCTCAATTACAGCATGAAGGCCTGGGCAGATAAATCAGTACTTAATAGCAATTTTTAAAAATCTCATATAATCCCTGTTCAGGTGAATGTACTTTAGCATCAGTCACCATTCAATGAATAACATTTTATTCAGTATAAACTACTCCAAATGCAAGAGCTCCAGTAAAAAGTTATGAAATTAGTTACAAAAGAAGCTGTTAGAAGCGGGGGACTAAGTACAAATACAACACATGCCGGAAAGAACAGAAATAGGAAAAGAAAGTCCTGAATGAGTGATTTGCAGAGGGTATAATATATGTGTGCTGCTGCTGACTGTAAAAGACGATCCTTCAAAATCTCCGAGAGCGCAAATAACGCGAGCTAGAAAGGCCAAGGCCAGCAGAATGCAGTGTTCTCCATTCTCAGTATAGACTTGTATAGAAACCCACAAGGTTTAAATTCTTCCTGTTGCAGAAAAAGAATCTTGAAAAAGAATAATTTCAAATTCTTTTGAAAGAATATTCTGCTACAGCTTAGCAATCAGAAGTGTACATTCCTAAAGACCGACAGTATCAGGAGCTTACTGTAAACTCAACGAGGCAATTGTCAGCATTGACTTTTTTTTTTAATGGAGGCAAAATTCTCTCCATCTTCATCTCCTGACCTACATTTCTGACCGGCTTACAAGCAGTCACAGTCCTGTCTTTGCTGCAGCCATTCTGTCTGAGCCAGCTGGACATAAGACCAGCTTCTTTCCAGAAGTCATGTGGCCACATGAGCACAGTTCCAAGCCCAAGCTAATACATCCTCCCTCACAGCCAGCCTCATTAACTCAGGCTCAGCAACACCCGGATCGCAGCCACGCCGCTGCCACGCTGGGGAGGGCTCCCAGCTGGCTGGTCCAGGGCACAGGCAGAGCGACATGTCGCTGTCTGCACCCATCCATGCAGATACACCCTCGAAGGTGTTCTGTGCTCTTACAAAAGCTATTTTTAAGAGTTGGTTCCCCAACTAATCGCACTTTAATTACACAATACAAACCCTAATGGAACTGAAGCCACAAAATTTTGCAGGGTGTGGTAGCGTGAGTTTGTGTCAACACAGCCACAGCAGTGTGGCACCTCAGCATGTGCATGAACAAACTTTAAAAAAACCTACATAAGTCCATTAACTTGCTTTATTTTTTTCATGAGTATTGAAAATATATCCAAAAATATATACAAAATCCACACGTTGCCCTGTAGCAGGAAATAGATGCTCTGTGGAATGTTTCTACATTGCCATCTAATATTTGTGACCATGTAGTTTAAGTGTTGTCCCACTTAAGGCATTATTGTCTTCTTAAAACAGCAACACCTTTGAACATCTAAAAAGATTCAGCTGTTGTGGGAAGGATTATCAGGTTGCGTTGGCTGCCCTGCTTTTCAAACACATTACCTGTCAAACAATGGGATGGGAAGGTAAGAACCGCTGAAAGAATGAGATCGGCCGATCAAAACATCTCCTTCTTTCCGCTTTTTGCTTGGCATTTCTGAACGGTTTTCTTCAAACAGTGGAAATGGGAAGTGTGCTTCAGGTCCTTCTCCCCCAGTCGCTGCCCTCCCCTCCTCTTGAACACAGAGGCAAGACATGCTGTCAGTGGCTCAGTGCACTGGCTTTGCATCAGACCAAGCCAACACAACTCCTCAAAATTACTTTTCCAATAGCTTTAAAGGCTTAAAATTCATTCACAACAGTATTTTCAGAGTCTCCCTACACACGATTCCTAAAAAGCTCAGTAACGGCCTTCTCCAGGTACTGATGCCTTCAGGAGTAAACGCTGGAATCGTAAGCACCCCAGATGTCACGGGATGTTACCTGGCAACGGGATCTTCACAGGGACTTCCACCTCTTGTTCTGTCACCTGCTGTGATTAGCTGCTGTGTTCTGTTCCTCTGCTTCTGTACAAGAGACAGCTGAGTTAAACCACTGGAATGAAAAATGAGGCTACGAAGCAGAACGTAGGGTTCATACAAGGGTTCATCTTTTGGGTCTAGCTGGCTCAGGATGCTCGGATGCCCACTTAAGTATTTCACCTCGTAAAGCTGCCCACAGCGCTCTGTAATGCAAACAGATCGTTCTTTTGCTGCAAGCACATTAAGATCACTGTTCCAGAACAGTTCTTCCCTAAAACCCAGTTTGAAGCAGATCACCCACAATGGTGATCAAGTCCAGACTTAGTTTCCATCCTGTAGGTTCCTTCACTAGTCACTCCAAGAAGCCTAAAATTTATGGCACCAGGAATTTTAGTCTCATGACTCCGATCAATTTACCTACAACAATCAAAAGTACTCAGATAACCTTTCCTTTTTTCTTGCCTTTTCCTTTCTTTTCCTTTCCTTCCTTTTTTTTTTTTTTTTTGGTTTCTGCTTTTACAGTCTCTGATTTACCTTATCAGGCAGGGAATTCTCCTGTTCTGGATTTGGGGGTTTTGGTGTTTATGGATTTTTAGTACTCATCGGGATGCACACACAGATGACTGGGTCAGTGCTTCCTTCTGGTGGCTGTACCACTGCACTTTTCCTTATTTCCTACCTTCCTTTTGTCGGTTCTGTCCCATTCTTTAAAGATATAGAATGCATTTACGATTTCACCCACACAGTATGAACTGACGTTGAAAAAGCCACATTCTATCACCTTGTAGTAACCTGACAGTAAGAAAAACAAATTCACATTGCATTTACCCTCAGGCATCAGCAATATGACTCTTACACATTATTCTGGGTGAGAAACGGTTTCGCTAGGTCAGTGGGCAGATCTACAACAGCACTAACCTACCAGGAATTCCCATCTGCCGAGAAGTCACACCTCAGGAAATGCCTGTTAAGCCTCTGATGTTTCTTGTGCAGGTTGACTAATAAGTATTTTTTATTTCCGGCACTGCAAACCGCTTTGGCAGTTCTTGAGGTGCATAAAAAAATGCTTTTAACAGCACTTCACTAACAAGCAGAGTGGTGTTTGTGGACAGGGAAAGCAAAACACAATTCAATAAAAATATCTGACTTTAATAAAAAGTAAGCCCTGGGAGCATTGACCCAAATGAGTAAATAAATATGAAACAGAAATAACCTTCTGCTTGTACATGATTGTATGCAAAAAAAAAAAAAATTCCAAGTGCTTTTTATATGCAGTTTGTTTTGAACATATTCTTAAACAAATACAGAGAGGCCAGCCGAGATTAAATAAAAACTTGGCCCTGAAAAATAATGAGTATTCTCAGTGACCTTTGAGGTCAAGGGCATTGAACTGCTTTCAGCCCAACAGGAGTAAGAGTTTACACCTCAGTATCTCAACTGATGCCAGATAATCTGAGGTCATGTAGAAGGTTCCAAATATTAACATTTCATAAATTAACAAGTCCATTCTATAGATAGACATCCCCATCCAATTCAACTGCATAACAAGCAACATAATTTACTCCCTATTTGTTACTGCCTGCTTCGGAAGATTGTCACCTGATGCGTTTTACTGCAAGGGATCCAAGCGGTAGGACTCCACACAGGACACCGCAGAAGTTCTGGGCTCTGCCACATCACTTCCCTCCTACCCCATCACTCACGGACGCAAAGACACCTTCCTCCCACATGTGGATACAACACCAAGTGCCCCCAGGATGTTCCCACTGCTCCTCCTCTTGCGTATGCACAAACAAGGTGGGCACCAGAGGGTTCTCAGCAAGAAGCACCCACCCCTGCCTGCCTCTTCTTTACCTGCAATTCCCCAGCCTTTCCCGGCTCAACTCCCCTTTCACAGCTGAGATGCCACTGGTAGGATGCTCTCACAGGCTGCTGCTCAACCTTCCCTACTCCTACCACAAAGGACCTTGCTCTGAGAGTCTGTAGAAATGAAATGGAAGAGACTGGGGAAGCATGGCCAGGTAACAGCTTCTGGGCAGACTAACTGCCTGGTGTAACAACTGGGTCTATGACATCCTGATGGGCATGAAGCCTCCAGACTCCTGAGCACAGAAGGCAAGGAACATTAAACCCCTTCTTTAATGCCCTATCCTGCCGGCATCTGATTCCAGTTGCTGAAATTAAAACAGAAGTCCAGAAAACCAGTGTAGGACCACCTGTGCCTGAGTCTCACTCCCAGCCCCTCTTCTCCCTTCTCTTCACTGTGCTCTTACTATGCTCATTCCAAGGCAGCTGCAGCGAGACCACCTGGATTAAGTACTGGTGGATTAGAAAGGTCTCCTTCTCTCAACATCTTCCTTCCATCCCTCCTACTGCACTGCATGTCACTCCATCGTCTTAGTCTAGACACAGCAAACGTAATAAGCACTGTGGAAATAAAGCATCCCTTACTTTACCCTACTCTTCTCTGACCGTGCTTTGTCGAACAGGGTCGCTCGGATTTTCTTTCACAACCCTTGAGGAGCTTTTGAAAAGACAAAGGCACACAGGCAAAGAAATCCAGCAGGTCATTTTGGATTGTTTGTTTGTTTGGGGTTTTTTCCTGGCAATACCTATGAGCTGGTTTGGCTTGCAAATTCCTGACTGAAGAGGCTCAGCACTGTACCTGCAGGGAAATGGAAATCATCCTCTGTAGCACTATCAGCAAATTACCTTTGTTCTGGGGCCGATTTACCTTTTGTAACCCAGAAATACACACTACTCTCTTACAAGCTTTCTTCTACATCTCTCTGCACCTTAGCAATGCTCTATTGTTACATGCACCTGTTTCACACGGCAGCATTTCACCGAG
>NW_010409788.1:27792-30719 GCF_000710305.1 Buceros rhinoceros silvestris
TGAGCTCTTCCACCAATTCTGGTGGAATTTAAAATCACCTAGAAACTACAGGAACCTTCTCCTCAGGCAGTGCAGCCAGTTCAGCACAGAGCACAGATACACAGACTATATATAGTGCGCGCGTGTACGTGCTCACAGATGATCTATCACCACTTTTACATACCAAGTTCAGAGTTTTTTCACTATGTAATGCAAAAGGTTTCCAACCAGAGGCACTCGCAGTCTAAACAGACAGACGAAACACAAGAACTTAAACAAAGACTGTATCTTACCCTGTGTTTTTACAAAACATTCAACTTTTTATTTAGACAGACTAATGCCAGGGCCTCACAATGAAAGTGAAGTGGTCGGGAGGGAATGGAGAAAGGGCGATTGCCTTCTGCAGGATTGAGAAGGAATTCCAAGCATGAAGATAAAAATCAAAAGAAAATGGAAAAACGAGACCAAGTAGAAAGCCAGGATTTATTCACTTTGTGTTTCAGTGAACTTTGTCTGATTCCCTGCAATGTGCCCTAGCTGCAATAATGTTTATTAGCTAAAATAGACAGTCCAAGTCTCTGCTCTCTGAACATCCACAACTAGAATCTGCAAACTACAGGGCCCCAAATAAAATATGCATTGACATGCTTAAATTACAAGTGAACCCAATGAAACTACTGCATACACATTACACACATACATCTCAAATGCAATCATTCATTTCAAACTTGCTGTTTGGTCATCACTGGCTCAGACTGACCTAGGTGCCACCAAGGCACTCGCGTCCGGCAGCAGGCACACATCAATCTGTTCAAGCACTGACAGGATTGTTAGCCGAGGCCTCAGAAACCCCAAAAACCGAATCCTCAAAACATGTATTTCCATGTTTATCTCCTCAAGCAGTTCAGTCTTCCTGGCAGACTGAGGTGAGTCTCCTTTACGAGCAAAGGTTGAAATACTCTTGCCAGGATTTGAAAGACTGAGGCAAACCACTAGCGCCCACGGCAAGCTCAGCCTGACAGTGAGGCAGTCCCTTTCCAAACACATTTGGCACTAATGCACCAAAAGTTTCCCACCACCCAGCTGCACGCTCTGACTGGCCGTAACTAGGAGACTGAGGTGACCCTGGACACTGCACGACACGTAGGCTGGTAGGAAAGCAAACCAACGTACAGGCCCCGTCAGCCGCAGTCCGTGCTGGTCGCTAATTGACACAGGCTGACCCAGCACACGTTCCACATTCACGGTCCTGCACGGGCTTCTGCAGTTTTAGCTCCGTCACTTAACCTCCCCCCAGCTATAAAACCAGGGTGATGGTATTGCTGTAACACTGCAGAAGCACTGTCTCTTCAGACAATTAATTTTGAAATACATAACCAGGCTAGAGAGTTTATTCTGCTTTATTCAGGCAGAAGTTTTACAAAACAACATAAATTTTACTTAAAGACAGGAAGACCTGGTGCAAAACCGTAATTGCCAAGTCCAGTGATTTAATAAATGGGAAACAGTAGTTGAAGGACTGGGTTTACTATACGTGTCCCAACATAATACAGTGCAAGATCAACTAGCTAAAGTTACCAAAACTGACAGTCAGCTTTAACAGTTGGAAGCTCATTAAAAACCTCTACCAGAAACGTTGAACGAGCTCTCTAAGCATAATTTTATTTATCTACCTCCTTCTAGCGGTAGAACATGAAATCAGATACTCCAAAACGTACATTTGTTACACTCTAAACCCCGTAAACACAGCAGCCCACACTGAGCAAGTGATATGAACTATTATTTCAAAATACCTGATAATTAACACTTGTAACACACCAAACATCAGCTCCACAGCTATTATCCCCAGCAGGCAGAATTCAAGACTCAGCAATTTGCCTGATGAAAAGGTAACATGCCCCGGCATCTTTTTCCATATTTAGAACTAATCCAAACTTATAGGTTGTTCTTACAGCTGAAATATTCTAAAACAAGCTCGATGAAAAAAACAATTCAAAACCTGAAGCTTAACAGAAAACGAGATGAAGCCCAATCACAGAACCACAGAATGGCAGGGCTTGGAAGGGACCTCTGGAGATGATCTAGTCCAACCCCCTGCTAGAGCAGGTTGCACAGGATCATGTCCAGGCGGGTTTGAATCTCTCCAGGGAAGGAGACTCCACCACCCCTCTGGGCAGCCTGTGCCAGTGCTCTGCTACCCTCAAAGTAATGTTTTTCTCTGTGTTCAGATGGAACTCACTGTGTTCCAGTTTGTGCCCACTGCCCCTTGTCCTGTCTGGTCACATCCTCCTGACCCCCACATCTAAATATTGATGAGCATTGATAAGAACCCCTCTCAGTCTCCTGTTCTCCAGCCTAAACAGAGTTCTCAGCCTTTCCTCAGCACAGAGATGCTCCAGTCCCCTCACCATCTTCGCAGCCCCTCACTGGACTCTCCAGTAGTTCTGTGTCTTTCTTGAGCTGGGGAGCCCAGAACTGGACCCAGCACTCCAGATGTGGCCTCACTAGGGCAGAGTAGAGGGGAAGGAGAACCTCCCTCGACCTGCTGGCCACACTCTTCTTCATGCGCCCCAGGAGAACATCCTTCTCCGCAGAGCTTCTTTCCCGCAGGTCAACTCCTAACCTGTACTGGTGCATGGGGTCACTCCTCCCCAGGTGCAGGACCCTACACTTGTCCTGGCTGAACTTCATTTGGTTCCTCTCCAGCCTGTCCAGGCCTCGCTGAATGGCAGCGCATCCTCCCGGCTTTGTGTCATCAGAAACGTGCTGAGGGAACGCTCTGTCCCTTCCTCCAGGTCACTGATGAACACCTTGAACAAGGCTGGACCCAGCACAGAGCCCCGGGGAACACCTCTAGCTACCAGACCCTGCGCCGCTGACCGCAACCCTCCGAGCTCTGCCGCCCCCAGCTCACCTTCCGGCCCGGTCCGCAACCCACCTCCTTCCCC
>NW_010409789.1:0-55667 GCF_000710305.1 Buceros rhinoceros silvestris
CCACCCCAGAGGCTCACCACTGCCTGGAACAAAGAGTCACAGCAGTGGAGACGCACGTGACGCCTGGCATCAAAGCCCCGTCCCAGTGTTGAGCAGGCAGGGTTAAGCCTGCCTGTGCCATGTCAATGGGAAAGCCCATTCCGGTCACTTCAAGCCTTTGATCATGCAGCCGATGCAGACTGTATAAAAACGCAGCAATCCTTGCAGGCACTCTCCTGCCGCTGACTCCTGAGGAAGGCTGCCCTCCCCCGGGAAAGTAGACAGAGGACTTGAGGGCAGTTTTGCCTCTTTTGCACGTCTAGAGTGATTGCACTGATGTCTGTGGAGTTTTCGGGTTTGGACTTGTGTAAAAGAGATCAGCTTCTCATCAGAAGATTCTTGCTTGGGGCAACGATTAGTTTTGCTCTCCTAGTGCTTGCGTCGGAAGCCCCAGATCATTCGCGCCATCTCTTAGCAAAGTCACGCCAGGAAGACACTGTTTGACAATGTATCTTAAGCTGCTCTGCAGCAGTAGAAAGTGAGGCTGGGATGTGAGGGGGGGAATCAAGACTATTCCTGAATTTTCTCCAAGCAAAGGAGAAAAAAAATACAATCAAGGGCAGAGAGGCAAGGAAAGATCTGGGTGTTCATATCCCACCTAAACACTGTCCTTCAGTGATTCATGACAAGAATAGAAATTGCTTTACTCTCAAAGCTACAAAGCCCCATATTTTTAAAAATTCTCTGTGTTAGAAATATTGCCTCTTGCCTATTCAAACTCAACCTGTATTCATCCGCTAGTTCCTGCTAGAAAAGTAAAAAATCAGCGTTTTTCTTCCACTTTATTTTCTTCAGATTCAGTCCAGTGGAAATATAGCAGCCCAGAATTACTCAGGCGTTTTGAAGTCAGGCTGTGGTTCCTGCTACCTGATCCCACTCGTCTGGCATCTGGCACAGTCCTGCTTTTGTTTCCTATGACTTAAGCATCAGGCTCTACTGATGTGTGGCCATATTTTGCTCAGCCCTGCGGGTCAAGTGAATTCCATGTCTGTATTGGTTCCCAAGGGGCCAAGAAGGCGGTTGGGTATAAGCTCTCACATAACCTCTTCTTCTGCAGCCAACTTTCCAAACAGCTCTTATTGCTCTTCATGTTCACTGAGGGGCTTTTTATTTAACTTGGCAACTGCTGACACTTTTCATGTCCATTTCCGCTCCCTCCTTTTGATGTGTAAATTATCCCTGGCTATTGGCGAACAGGACAATTTCTGTATTGCTGAGGGCCCCTAGCCTGACTTCCCCCCACCTTCCACAATCATACAGGCCTCGTTGACTATCTTTCCTCCAACCCCCACTTTTAATTTGTTCAAGTAGCCCGAACATACACAGTCAGTAATTTGACCACGTATAGTCGGACACTGCAGCTTTCTGTATCCTGCGTCTTTGCCCTGGTTCCTTTCTGATTTAATGCAGGGACAAATTGGTTGTGGTGCCGGAGAGGTCCTGATTCAGCCAAGTGTTTCAGCACACGCCTGTACAGAAGAAGCAGAGCTCTGTGCTGAGGAGGGACCAGACTCCCCAGACTACACTGTGGAACTAGGGGAAGGCTTGGGCACAATGTTTTTTGTGATCCACAGGATTTGCAGCAGCAGCATTCCAGGTTCAAACAGTCCATCCAGTGTTTGGAAGGAGCCAAGTGTAAGATGCATATGTGTCCATAGCCCACTCAAACGGACAGCACCTAATTCAGCCAAAACACAGGGGCAGGAGCTGAGCCCCTCTCAGAGATACCAACCACACGGCTTCCTCCACACACACACACAAAAATGTGTTTGTAAGAAGAATAATAGACAAGCCTGGCCTTGAAGCGAGCTCAGATCTACGCTTACCTGAGAGAATGCAGCTGAGCTTCTGCTGCCTTTGCTAGGGATGTTTCCTACTTCAAGTACCATCATGCTGTAACTCTTGCTGTACACATTGTGCATTACAGCACCTGAGCAAAAATATCCCATGACATGATATCCCAGCTGTGAGTCTGGACAGCACAGGACCTGCCAGCACTACCACATCCAACCCTTCATCCTGTATACACTGTACAGCTACAAAAGCTGGATCTCTGTGATGGCCCGGTATAGCACCTTGCAGCACCCCCTTTCCATCCACTGCCTCTCCAAACCTCTGGTCTACTAGAAACTTCATGGAGAAACCGCAGGTTTCTACAGGTGCCTGAACCACCTGTGCCCTGTAAAAGAGACAAGGTGGACCCTAGTCCTCACCTCCCTCCCCAAACACGCTGAGAAAGTGCAGAGAAATCGGTCAAGGTGACAGTTACTGCAGGCTGACGGGAGGATGTTTTCATGTGGGCTATTTTATACCGTACATAAGCAGAGGAGCCCAGGACTCCACACCCAGGTTTCCCCAGCCAGAAAACTGTTAGCTTGCCCCACCATAGTCACAAATTAAAGTGCACACAGTTTGACAAATAGGAGGGCCAAACTTGGGTGTGAAATGGAGCATAAGCAGGTATGAATGAATAAACTCTGTATCATAATGTGTCACCATTGTCCTTATGAACCTTCAGCAAAGTAACCTCTGCGCTCTGCACTCCAGTTCATTATCCTTGAAGCAGGGATAGCACAGAAGTGGAGTAAGAACATAGTAACTGTGAGCCCAGGTCTGGACATCTCTAAGAGCTAGGCTGGTTCAATAAATGGTGCACCAAATAAAGCCTTAATGAGAGACCTTTGAAGAGTTTCTCACATCGAATAAGATTACTTTGCTCGGGTTAGTTGGTCAGCAGCTGAAAGCAAGGAAAGGATGCTGCTGTGGTTAGCCATGGGAGAGGGAGACTGACTTCCTCTTCGCTGTGCTTGACCGGTTTTCAGGGAAGGGGAACGACTGTCAGCTGGTTATAGTGGCACATGTTTTTTCTATATTTGTATGTCAACTCCAGGGCATTGAGAGCAGCTGGAGAGCAGCTCTTTTGTCCCGTTTAAATAAATAATGTCTGTGTGGCAGGTTGGCGTTCTCACCCTATCCAGCCTTCACTGTAATCTCAGCTATGGGAGATGCTTATGGCTTGAGGTGTGCAAAAATAGGAAGTTTCTGACTGATTCTTTGAAGGTTGACCAACAAGTCCAAAAAAATCCTTTTCTACACAGGGTGGAGTGGTTAGAAGTAAGCTTTGTGCTTTTCAGAGCAGAGGTAAACTCAGCTACGGGTTGTTCCTGCTGTCAGGAGATGGCCCCCACCTCCTTCGACCCAGAGAAATGAGCCACCTTGAAGAGCTGGCTCAGGACCTGCAATGTGCCATCCACCCCAGCAAAATCCCTGTGGGCACGGGACATGGTAAGACTTTCCTTCAAATACAACAGCCCAGAAAAGTGAGGGAGCAAAGTGAGTGTAAGGTACTGTCATTTTAATAGATTCACACAAAACACACACGCTCAAGCCCTTTCATTTTTCTAGGCCTAAGCAAGGGCACCGATCTTGTTTTCCTGGGACTGTTAACACTTGAAAAGCCAGGAGTTCATCTCAGTGACTTTGAAGCAGTCAAACCTTGAAGATATAATGTGGCTTAAATACATGGAAATTCCTCCAGGCCTTAATTAATTTAGTATTCTTCCACAGAAAGACTGTTGGCGTGGTAAATTATTCATAAGATATTATAGACTCACTGATCTCAAATTTCATACAAAATTACAGCAAAGCTTTCAAAACGTGGAAAAAAAAACCAGCTCTCAAATTAACCCCTTGCATAATGCGTTTCTAAAATTACATCCATAGGGGGTATTTTTTCAGTTGTCTTTTTTTTTTCTTTTTTATGATTCTATCATTAATGCTAATACATATAATTGCCTTTTGTTTAATGAGATGCTCTACCAATTTCATATGAAAAACAACAGCCACTACCAGCAAAACCCAGGAGCTCATTTTATGGAAAACCGAGACATATTCTTCTCTAGTGCTTTAGTTGTTTCACTGCAGGTTTAATAAACTAGGCCAGTGGACAGAGCGTGTCAAATAGCAGTGGCTGGTCAATCTGTCTCATACTTTCTGTTGTATTCTGCCTACAGAGTCTTCTTGATCAAAACACACCATGCCACAAAACAGATAAATAAACAGAGCATAATGATAGTATTTTCCAAACCAAAATTACACCCGGTTTGGTGCTCTGTTTCAGTAAATCCTTGAAAATGTTCCTTTCCAGAAGCACTAAGGACATAAGCAAGACATCAAATCATTTCTTTGAGTTGTTGCAGAGAGTTTGAAAACCTGGCAAGTTAGCTCCATAACGCACTATGAAATATTCCAAGGGCTGCATTTATTTACTGCAAAACTTGCTGAAATTTAGAAGTTTTCTTAGGTAAAGAAGTATGCTGGGTAATGGCAGTTTCTATTAAGATTTTTCTCACAAAAAGAATAAATCTGGTTTTCTGAGAGAGATGGATCATAGGCATGCAGTGACAGTATAAACAGTTTCAATGTATATTAATGCAGTCAGACAAACCACTTATTGTTTAAAGTGCTCCGTGATTTTGTTTAGTTAATAAGATGTTAGAATGTGTTGTATGCAACTAATGCCACAATATTATTCAATAGGAAAAACAAGACATTAAATACATTTGCTCTGGGATAAGATCAGACAGATCATCATCAAACATTCACTAATCGTTGTCTGACTATTCATTGTCACCCACCAAGCAGCTGGGATACAAAACACAAAAACAGAATTCTGAATGCATCTCACCTTCCCCTCTATGCCTTAGTCTAAACCTATTTCTTTAATGATATTGAGCAAGGTATCCTTATTGATTTGCCTTCCTCAGTGTCCCTTCATCACATGCACTGCATTATTCCTCCCTCATGTTTTCTAAACCCTCGCGTTTCTAACCCTCTCCCCTTCCCACACCCCTAAACTTTCCCACATCCACTCCGGATTCACAATGTTTCCAGGTCCCCCAGAGTCCGGGGGTGATGGTTAACCTGGAACTATGTCCACACCGACTTGCTGGCTGGTTGGGTGGGTGCTGCCCTGCAGGAGGGATAATAGGCATCCTTGTCATTCCCTTGGAGGGGTTTCTAATAAAGTCTTTCTCCTTGACATAGCTGTTGATTTGCACAAAATGTGTAGGAATGTAATATCTGAGAGGTGGCTATCCTGTGTCAAAGGTGGCTGAAACCAGCCAACGGATTCAAAAGTTAAGAGATTGACTGACAGGCAGGCAGAATTAGATCGTAAGTCTCATTCCCTTGGGAAACCAGAATGAAAGGGATTGGAGCTTTCTTTCTTTAATCCAGCAATGCTGAAAACAAACGTCTACAATTCAGGTTTGGGGCCCCAAGAGTCATAAGGTTCCAGGGGAGAAAATAGTAGTAAGTCAATTCATCTTTTAGATTTTTTTATTTTACTTTACTTTTCCATACATTGAGTATTTTGCGATACTATTTTTTAATACATGGAAATTTTTTTTTTTTTAAACTAGGTCTGTATTTTGGCCTCTTTCGGTATGGTCAGAAGCTATACACTTCAGAAATACACCAGATACCACACAGCTAACCAGGGATTCATGAGGGGCTGAGACACCAAACCAGGCAGGTTTGCTATAACTGAATGTCCAGACTCAGTTTTAAGGTAGTCAGATAAAGCTATTGAGTGCCTAAATACACAGATGTATATTTGTTCTTCCATAAGAATTTTGCACACATCTTTTCTGACTTTAGTTAAGTGAGTATTAGTGATTGGAGGTCAGCCTACTATATGTCAGATGCATACATAAATCTTACAGATGAATTTCAAAAATGAGATAAATGGAATCTTTGCGTAATTTTTCTTGCCATAAAGAGTCCTAAGGAAAGAAAATAGTCATGCCAAATGTCTCCTGCGGGTGGTTCAGACTCTGCAAGCAGAGATTCTTGGAAATTTTTGGCTGAAACAAGGTCATGAAAAATGGTTTGCTGCACTGAAAAACTTTGTTTTAAAAAATTGTCTTGACAAATGTTGACTTAATCCACAAAAGACTCTTGAGTGAACCTTGGACCCCTCACAGTTCTGCTGTCTTGGCTAGCAAGGTGTGCTAGTCCCAGAGCAGATGTACTTGGCAGATATCCTCCAAGATTTGAAGTAAGAGGCTTTTCACCCCTCAGCTGCTCATGAAATTAGCAATCCTGCCAGCTTTGAATGCAAATCAAATGAAAAAGTATTCAGCAAACTGGAAATCCTTCTTTTTCAGCCAATTTCCCTGCACGTATTTTTCTTTGCAAACTAGAACTCCACAAAACATCTCTGGCTTTAGGCTTCCTGGCATAAGTAAAACTGCCATTTTCTACATGGACTTCTCTTAGAAAAAGGGATAGCAAATCCTATTTCAGCCTAGTCCCCTGGAGGACAGCCGTCTCTCCCAAAAAGCCATATTAAAAATTGAGCACTTGTCATAGGTCTGCTCCTCAGCCCTCTGGACAGCAAAGCAGGCGTGCGGTTCACATAGGTGTTCAGCCCTTCTGATATGCCCCCAGGAACCCTGTTTGGCTGCTAGCTCTCTCCAGACCTTCTGTGGGTCAGATGTAGGTCCTGTATTATTGCTGCCAGCCCCTTACTGCATGACTTGGATACCCTCACACATCTCAAATGGCCTCGAATTACATAATGCTTGAGGAACTGGATCCCACCTGGCAGGTCTGTGTGATCCTGTGATACACTCACCTTGTCCACACACCAAATTAACTGGACGCAATCTAGCGCTAATCCAAAAGCCACGTCATCCATTAGCACAACACTGCGTGTAAACCAATCAACCCAGACTCATAGTTCACATCGATTTGCAAAAGACGATGTAAACATAACCCTTCCCAGAAAAGAGATCCAACAGAGTCCTGAAATTCTCCAACAGAGTCTCTTGAAATTCTTGTTTCCAGACACAATAATCATTTGATCATTCTGCTGGCTCCACTGAGGCTAACGTGCTTTACTTTACTAGCCCAAAGCCTTCCTGGAGCTGGTGGTCTTTGAAGTGATCCTTTACGACATGTGGCCTCTGGGGAATACTCTCCCTCCTTTTGCTAGCCCTTAAACACCCTGAGAAGGACAGTATCGCATTGGCAGCAGAAAGGATGACACCTCAGTCCCAAAAGCTGGTCTGATCATTCCGGTGACTCCTTGAAGATGAACAGGCAAGGTTCAGTAAAAAAGGAGTGCAAGGCAATTTCTTCAACCTGACTCATGTGAGAGAGGTCAGCATTCCTGACCCGGTAGCTATTCCCTAGATTGCCAAAGACCACTCCCTTGAAAGATCACAATCTGTTCCAAGAAGCAGAGAAGGAAAGAAGGAGCAGAAAGACGTTACCATGTTACCACAGTCAGTTCCACCCCTACAGACATCATACACAAGCTCCTAAGTGTTTCTCCTGAGTGTACAGAACATCATTGTGATGTTGGCCTGGCCTGCTGTAGTTCACCATAAGTTGCACAGGTGGACAATTATTTACTTATAAGACCTCATGATATTGAAAGCCAGCAACAACATCTCACCCAGTGACTCACAGCTTCCTACACCATGGCACACCACTCTCCGTTTCATACATCAGTTGCACGGGGCTCCCAGTGTGAGCTTCTCTCAGAGTTTCACAGAAGAAGCTAGAAGATGCAGTGGGAAATGCAGAAGTTTTCAGGGAGTCAGAGGGAGGAGGGAGGATGACAACAGACTTATCCATCCACCTGAGACACACACAAATCTGGGAAACATCTGCATATTACATGCAACAGGTTGCATCACTTAACCATGTTTTTCTTCTTTACTGCTCATTTCAAGCTCTTCCACAAAAAAAAAAATCAATTACTAATGACATACAGCCCTACTTTTCTTCCTGAACCCATAATTGCTTCCAATTTTAAGCTAAAATTAGCCATTCATGCTAACCAAATGAGCATAGTTTAGTGCTGATGTACGTAAGCGATGCTTTAGATTGTTGAACATAGCTGATCTTTGACAGCTTCTTCTTATAAATAACAGTTTCCTCTTTACACTGGGAACTTTTCAGAGGCGACAGATGTTTGAAAGATGGGACTGAGTTAGTTGAATAGCCTGTAAAACCCACCAACCTGAGATTTGCAAATAGGAAAGCTCAGAATTCTTATAAAGGCAGCTTGCAAGAAGCATAAATCACATCTGCATAAATGCCTCTCTTTCAGTCTACATCCTTTGCATGTCACATTGTCAGCATTTAACACATAATAAATAACAAACAACTTCAGTAATTTAAATTGCTGACACAGAGGAAGTCACTGGGAATCCATTAAATTAAGTAAAAAGTAAAAAAATAAAGTAAAAAGTAATAACAAGAATAGTAATAACACAACTTTCTTTTGTTTGATGAGGTAGAAAACTTACTGCAGGAAAGCAGAGCTGTGTCAGACCTGTCCTGCATCAGGAGTTTGTGATCCTGTGCTGAACAAGAGATACTGAGGAAGCAGGGTCTGGTTACTTCATATCTTAAAAAACAAAGCTAAAAGTCATCCCTGGGGCGAAGCATGAAGTTGACATTTTACTCTAATTTTACACCTTTTGTACCTTGGTCCTTGTTGAAGGAAACAAGCATGTTCCAGTAGTACTTCAAATGCCGTGACCCATAGTTGTCGGGCAGATAATCTGTTCTCTCAGCAGGCAGAGTAGAGTCTCCTAGTCATAAACATTTTGGTTTTATTTACACATAAATATGTGCAAGTACATGTGTATGCATGAGGAGGCAAAATCAAAGCAATACGCTTGGCAGCTGGGGAGGGGAACATGAGTTTCTAGTGGTCCCTTTGTTTCGGGGGGAAGGAGAGGGATCCACAATCTCATAGCAGCCCCCACATCTTCTCTGTTCCCTCCTGTTGTAGTGTGAACTGTTGTTGGGATCACAGTCCTCTCTGACTGATGGTCCACCCAGCTCTTTTTCACCTGTAAAGTCCCTTTGGAGTCCTTAGAATATCAGTATACAAGTTATACTTCAGCAGTGCTGAGGTAGAGTTTCACCCACAGACAATTTGTTTCTCAAAATCCTGTTTTCAACATGACTTCAATCAGTAAATAAAGCAGACACTTCCAACCACTTTATTATTCCATAAACTTCACTCTTTGATCAGCTATTCTCTTTGGAAAATTCGTGCTCCAGTCCCAAACTAAATGTTCTTTGTCAGTTCAAGCCACATTCTGCATTCTGTGCTTCTTAAAGAAAATGGCTTCAGATTAGTAAAAATCGCAACAACTGTTTTGTTATCCACTCTATCAGTAGCTCAGCATACGCTTTAGAAAAGTCTTCCACCAGAAATAAGATAAATAGCGCCGTCCCACTGCTTCCTAAGGTAGAAGGCAGAAACAAATTACCCAGCTAACACACATAGTATACAGAATATATTACCAAAAAAAAAAAGTACGCATTATTAGCTCCAAATTTATATACCAATTAAGTTGTCCATCTCTTTGAAATCAGACATATTACCTTACTACCTTCAGGCTTGTGCATAGCATTTGTGAACATTGAAAGGCAGAAGTACTAACAAAGTTTTCTTTTTTTACACTGGCATTACAGGAACAAGGTTTTAAAGGTAAAGACAGTCGAGGGGCTTCACATGACTAGTCCAAGCCCAGCCACACATCAGCATCAGTCACCACCTATTTGCAAGAATTCATGTTTTCCCAGTTCATGGTCCCTCAAGTGACAAAGCAAAATATCAGATGAATGCGCTGAATAGGGTGACTGGAGGGAGGCGGTAACCAAACCGAAGGAGGAGGCCCTTAATAACCACTTCTAATTCACTCCATCCTTCTTGCGTGACCTCAGCTGCAAGCCTACACCTTCTCCACGATGAAGCATCTCTTAATAACCCCCTCTTGTTATGATGACTTTTGTGAATTTTATTGATTTAGACAAAAAAACTTCTGCTTGTTCCTTTTTCCTGGCTCAGCTAACAGAGCGAGTGTTTCTTCAGATGGGAGTCATCCCTTCTACAACTACAAAACACAAAGCACTGCGGAGTGTTCCCACTAAGAAACAGTAATTCAATACAAATAAGGCAAAAGCAGTAACCACAGAAATCGTCTGATGCTTCTCTTGACCAACTCTGTGTTATTACAGCAATGAAGAAGTTGCGGAAGCAGAAGAGCAAGCTTTCAGATCCAGTGGGATACGAAAGATAAAATATAATAAGCATCCACTTGGAAAAATAAGTCAACAACAAACATGGGGGGTGGGGCGGGGGAGGGAAATCAGTGAAAAAGGTCCTCCCGCACATTCCAGAAGATTTTGCTTGTTGTAGTCATTATGTCAGGGAATGACACGTTTTGGGGATTCCCAGCGTTAAAGACTAATGGCAAATTTCAAGGACGCGTAAAAGGAATCAAAAGGTAGCCCATTACTTTAGCTTGGAGGTGCCCTAGTACCCTACCCTGTATCAGACCACTCATTTCACAAAATGAAATAAATCGCAACTATCTTTTTCAAGTCATTCTCTAATTTCTTCCCTTTCAGAGGTTTTATAGTTATTAATCTACCTAGAGACTCGGTTGGAAAGGGAGTACATGATCATGTAATTAAAGATCACATCAGTGTGCAGATGCCCAGAAGTCAAGTCCGAAAAGGCCACCCTTTCTGTCACTGAACACAAAAGTTTTAGTATGATACCCAGGAGTTTCACTTCCTGAAAGACTGAAGGGACCACCGATCCTTGGGACAGGATGCCAGAATTCACATCCAAAGATCAGATCCCGTATAACCTGCTAATAGACACATCAGCCAAACTCCCACCACGTGTCCAACCAGCATCTATTTGCAGGATCTGAGTTTACCTGCAAAGAGAGATTTAGCACTTCAAGACTGCTTAGATAGTTACAAAACCCACAGATGTCTTCCCAGACAGAAAAAAAGCAAGAAAATTAACTCCTTACCCCCAAGCGTCTGAGTCTTTCACTTATTCCAGATTTCTGCAGAGTCATAAAGAGATTTATCAAGAGCCGGGGCGCAAGGCTGCAGCTCCTGTTCTGTGTAAGTCTGTGCTGTGTATTTGCACTGCAAATGGATGTATGTATCAGAAAACAAAGCAGAAATACAAATCACCTTACTGGTATGCTACAGTTTCATACTCGTGCCGACACACAGCCGCGTCTAGTTTCCTTGGCAGAAACAGAGACATACGGAAAGCGCACCTTATAAAACGGACCCTCCTCCTCATTTACATATTAGCAAATTTTTTCTGCTTAGCCACTACATTCACGACTTTGCAGAATTAACCTATCTCATTTAAAGCAGGAATTCTTTTCTTATGAGAAATAGGAACCCAGATGCTGTAAGTTATGATCATTTGTTCAGAAAATCCTATTTTTAAATCCTGCTTGGGTGCATTTCCTAAACTGAAAACAGTAATATTACTGATTGAAACAAAATTATAAGGTGAGAAGAGGAGTGAAAAATACTATCCGAGCACCAAGGACACCACAAAATGAATAATGTTTAATCCGTCTTAATGCTACCAGGAAAATTAAGTTTAAGCCGCACACTTAATTAGTCTGCTAATGCTGTTTGATGGGCCTCCTCATAATGCCAAGACCACTGGGATCTTCTGGGTGTCCCCAAGAAACCCGAGATTTTTCATTATGTCTGCATCTATAGCAGAGATATGACTTAGACATCCTTTCTCTTGGGCTTCAAGCCTATCAGTGTTTACACTTAATTCATGTCCCTTTTGCTTATGCATCCACAGGAAGATGGCGCAGACTGTTCACAAAGAGTTTTCATATTGTTAGAGCTGTGCATGTGCAAATCTCACCTACTGCCCGAGCTCGTCAAGTACTTTTAGGCTCCAAATGGCTGAATGTGTTTGTCAGGTCTAGCAGTGCCTGCTAGCAGAACTGCATATCACTGTGGTCTTAAAAATAATGTCTGGGAGAATGGCACCCTAGCAGGATGCATGGAACACAGCTCAGAGGGTTATCAGCTTTTATGTTAATAATAGGAGAAAATCATTCCCCTTACAGCATTGGATTAAAAACACTAAAGTGCAGGGAGATGTAAAGACCTCAAAGATATTTGGTTTCATTGATTAGCTTAGAGAATTTGTTTGTTAGAGATTGGATAAGGTCAAGTCGTCCAAAGGCTCCTTAAGACTCTCTTTGGTTAATGGATTTTGAACAGCATCACAGCACTTTAACCTTTCATCCCAGAGCTGGAGGCCAGAAGCTCTCCAGCACTGACTACTGAGGGTCAGATTTACTCTTGGAACAGGATCCGCTAACCGGCAGGTAAAATCTTTCTGATTTTAAAATAAAAACTCTTAAATGAGCACACAATGCCAGTCTGATCCTTCTGGGCACATTGGACATTCGCTCCAGGGATATTAATTAGTCCTGTAAGGAAACAGGCAGGGATATCCAGCCAGACCTGGTTGCAGTACCATCTCTCTTTCAAATGCAGAACAGCAACAGGTTTATGTTCCACCTTCACGGTACCATTTATTCCACGCTCTGACTCTAGTCTGATCTCCAAGAAAATATTTTAAAGCAGTACAACAAAACCTGATAGCCTATATATCAAGCTGAATCAAGGAAGGCAGTTGGAGATTACAGGCAGGTTGAGCGAGTCAGTCTGATTACTCCCTTCCTGATTATTTGACTGAGAATGGTGACTTTTGAATTTCAGCTTGATGGCAACTTTTTTCCCAGTAGAGGGCTATCTAATAATTGAGGAGTGATACCTGATATAAGGAGTGCTCTTCCTTACATTACGCAAAGACACATTTACGCATGCATGCACTAAAGTTATCATAAAAATAAATACGTGTCTGTGACGAGGCTCATCAATACGGACAAGATTATTTTTATCAACTGCCCTGTACACCATGAGAATTGCAATATGTGATCTGCAACAATTATTTGGGGCTTCTATAGCACCTTTTGCTCTTTGACATATCACGTAAACACTCTTTGCATCCAGCAGCATGAAATATTTCAGTACATGTTCTTGATTTATAAGTTTAATTAGCAACTTTTATGTTTTATACTGAAATACCTTGAGAACGGTTTGAGCTGTCTGAGCATAAAGAACAATATTTGAATTCCAAATATTTGAAGATACACTCTGTATCTTCATGCAGTTGCCCATGATTTCTTGTGCAAGTCTCAAAGAGTATTGCAAGGAACACAACAAAATATTGGCATCACATCCACTGTTCTTACCTTCCAACTCAACTATTTCAGCATGTGCCAAACACTGTGCAAAAGAAGAACTTCTCTGAAGACAACAAGAGAAGTGTGTAAGAACTGTGCTAGAACCTTACCACAACTCCTGCAGGTTTCCACAGATGGCACTGCCCTGAACCCCTCAAATGTAATGCATTAGCTTGCAAATAATCCATCGATTTTAGCAGTGACAAGTAACGACCACAGGGTAAAGCACAGGTATTGGCCCTGAGCACTGAGCATTAACAGCACATAGTTCTTTTGGAGCAATGCAAAACTGAGGTGGCAGCAGTTAAAGCAACCAAGGCACAGAATTTGAGTGAACTTCATCCGTAGCAGGAAAGGTGGGGATACGGTTAACATTTTGGTGACTGTTCATCCACACGCTTACCCGTCACACTGCCACTGGGTTCATGGAAATAGTAGGGGCAACTAAGTTTAAAGGTATAAAGGAGGAAGAAGATGATTCAGTGTTTAAAACTCTGAATTAGGGCTTAGGGCAGCAAACTAGCTCTGCAACAGACTTACTAAAAGATACTGAATGCTTCATTCACAGGTCACCTGCTGTGAAACAAGATTAAATACAATTTCTTTCTTGCAGATGTAGAGCATCTTTCTGTCTTCAGTAAGGTTCTCCACGTGTGTATTCACATGTGTATTGGCAAAAATACTTCTGGCTGAAAGAGACTGATCAAAAATCTTCAACCATCCTTAAACAGGGAAGGAACTTTCCCATCATCCGGCTTTATCAAAGTCTGAAAGGGTTTCGGTTTTTCTGAGGGATCTGGACAATACTGTAACACAAACAAATTGTAATCCTAGTAGAGTACAGAATAATCTCATTCAGAGTGTCGGTGGAATGGAATGGGCTCATCACCTAAACACACAAAATGTTATTCCTAAATACAGTCCCCTATTTAGACACAGTAATGAGTCAGAAATGGCAGTGGCCAGAAATTAAGAAGTATATCCTGCAAATGATTTTGCCCTCTGAGTTGGATAGTCAAGGGTGTGCAGAAAAGGCCTGAGTTATTCACAGGAGTAAGGACAGTTCTCCAGAACTCCTTGAACTACAGCAACACCTGCTTTATTTCACGAGCCATCTCAGTAACAATTGCACCGCTGAGTATTTCTGCCTTGAGAAGGGGTACCAGCTCTTTTAACAATAAGAACCCTTTAAGCATCTTAAGATGGAGATAAAACTGTAGACTTTGGAGGACAAGCAATGATGAGGAGGATGGCAAACTGTAAAACTGCTTGATAATCTTCCTATACTCACCTTGTAATCTTTCTGCCCCCTTTTTATGCAGAGAAACTTAGCATAAAAGAAATTTAGCACGAAGATCTCCTGACGAGGTCTGGCTCTGCCTCCTGTCATACACTGACACAGCAGCTCTTCCCAGAGCCTCTGTGCTGATGCTGTAGCGAAAAAGAACAAAGGGCACAGACTGTGGCAGCATGTCAGCAGCAAAGAACACTGGGGAAGAGGAAAATCCAGAGCTGAACTCTCCTCAAAGAGCCAGGACTCTGAGTCCAGCATAATCCGTGGTTTTACCAGATAACTTTGATAAGGTGGCTAATTATTGGCTGAGTAACCCCTTGCTATCCCTAAAATCAATTGCCTCTCCTTCTGTATTGATTAAAACAAGCCGTTGTTATTTTCTCACGATCGTGGTTGTCAGCAACCCTGTTAGATGCTCGTTCTGTGAGCAGACTATTCTCCTTTGGCTTTTCCAAGCGCAACTCATATGTAGAGGATCAGACAGTAGGAAGTTTTCTTTTAGTTTTCTTCCTCCTCCCCACATCCTCCACTCATTGAAGTTATTGACTGACACACTAAAGCGAAACGACCTTAGCTTTGTACATTTAGCAAGTAAGTAATCTGAAAGCTATAATGCAGCAAATTCTCATATAAAAAGTGCACCCTGATGTGTTACACCCGTTATTTGTAAATCAATTAATTAATTATTGAGCAAATAATCCCTGCTTCATAACAGTAACAGAAGGGTGCCCGTGGAAACAAAAGCATAGAGCAGCTTTTTACTCCTTTCAAGTACTCCCTTGATACAATTTCTGGGGTCTTGTGTTCTGTTATTCTGTTTAGAAAGTTTTCACCAATCAACAGAACTGGGATATGTGGTGCTTGGGTCACCAGCTCCATATCTAAATGATAGTGGACAGTGACATCTTTACTGCCTGGATTAAATTCTAGTCTAAGAGCTGTGCCAAGGATTCTGATGTTTACAAACAAACTCCCTACTATCATAATATAATATTTTATTATCATCACAATAAAACCCGCAAGTGTTGTGGCCCCATAATGCCAGTCTCTGTACAAGAATAACTGAAGTCCCTAAGAGCCTGCAATCAAAACAGACAGGTCAGTCTCAGGATGCAAGAAAAGGAGCATTATTCTGCCCAGTTTTCTAAATAGGAAGTTTAAGGCAGAAAAAGACATGATCAGCTTTGATTCGCAGTGTTTCAACGTGATCCTTTTAAGTTTCTTTCTCAAGTCTCAGCTCCTAGATACTGCTGCCTTCATTAACAACAGATGAGACGCAGCTCTGAAGATCAAATGCCATCCTTGACCCACAGCTCAGGTGTAGCACGTGCAATAGAAGCACGCTGTGCTGCTCTAACTCACTTCAGCTCTAACTCCCTCATGAAGAGGGAGTGGATCACCTCCAAGAACTCTAATTAGGAACATGAAGTGGTTTCCCCCAAAATCTTTTGAACCTTGCCTTTATCTTGCACTGGCTCCAACAAGACTATATTGGAGAGCTGGTTAAACATCTTCTTCCTCATTTTTTGAGGTGAAATACATTTTGACCTGAACAACTCCACTAAGAACTTCTTTGTGAGCACAGAAATTTAGGAGGTTTCAATGAAAAGTTAACAGCACAGAAATTCAACTTCTTTTCTGTACCAGTTCTCAGAAAAATATCGCCTCCCCTCCCAAAAACCATGAACAATCCTAACCCTTTTAACACTGCATTTTGGCAGGATGAGAAAAAAGACCTTTCCAAAGATGAGGTCCAGGTATTCACAAAAATGTAGTAGTGCTTGTGACACAAACATACCGGCTGTTGCAGAGGTTACCAAACGGCAGGCAATATTTTGGGAACCTCCCACTCCTGCACACTCCTACTAGGTCTCAGAGCACTGGAACAAAGAAAGTGGGAGGGAGAGAGAGGCATAAGGAAGAGAAATAGCTTGCTCAAGGCTAACCAGGAAAAACCACTGCCAGAACCAGGAATAAGCCCTCTCCCAGTTTCTACCATGTTAATCCTGACTCCCACAGACACATGAACCTTCTGTAAGTCAGGCTCTGTGAATAAAGCCAGTCCTGCCCCTGGCTTTGATATTAGGGAAGATTTAGAAAGAAGAAAAAAAAAAGAAACAAGTTCAAAGCATAATACTGTCACCACAGTCCATCCTTAAATCATCTTGAACTATCCTTAACCATCACAAACTCACAGAACTGTCCCTTCAAAGTGGTGTCATAGAGCTGAAGCTGAGGGGCAGCTTGATGCAAACAAAAGGCAGAGAAGCAGGCATGCGTCTGGATTGCTTTAATTTTGTGGTTTTATATTAAATGCTGAATTGTACTCTAATGCCCTTGCATATTTAATTTCCCTTGTTCTTTTCAAACACTAACAAATGTGACTGCTTGCACTGCTAAGACACTGAAATTAAAACAATATAGGCTATCAAAATGTGATATTGAACTACTGGTAGAGCAGAGCCCTGCTTACACGAGACACGCCAGCAAGCACGTTCCTCTCACAGGGCAGTCCCTTCTCATGGTATGTTATGAATTATCCTGACGTGACAGCCTTACAACATAAAGCCCATTGAAATCACAGCAAAGTCCAAACTTCCTATTCATTGCAATGGGATTTTGTCTAGTAAAAATAATTAGACCTGCAGGGAACTGTTCCAGAGTCTTGCCAACCCCAGTGAACAAACCCCTTAAAACATACCAGTTTTAGCTCAGAAGTTTGCTGATGTTCTCCCAGTAGGATCGCTCTTCATCATATCACGCTGATATTTTGTGTGATGAAGACCAAGGCCTAATGAAAGGCATTTACATCTATACCAGCGAAAAGGAAATTCAGTCTTCTGAAAAGCTAAGAGATGTCAGAGCAGCTGGAAATATTCAGTATGATCCTCTAGCTGAATACAACTGTACTGGCAGACAGGAAGAAAAATCAGGAAGAAAGCAGGGCTTACTCTTATACACCATCACATTGACTACCCTCCTAAGGGCTTCCCCCTGCCAAAAAGAATTGGAGAGGAGTCAGGAGGGAGAGATCAAGAACACCACATGAGAGGAACCAGCCTAAAGCAAGTCCCTGCATTAGCCATAGTCCAACACAAATGAAATACAGCAGTTTTGCTACAGCAGGACATATGGCTGGTGTCCTTCACAGATCTTTCTGACAATGGAACTGGATTATTCAGCTGTCTTCTACACAGAGAAATGTGAGAAACAGGAATGCACTAGAATAATGGTAATGCTTGGCCAGTGGATCCATGGAGTAAATGCACTTACTTAAGTCAGAAGGATAATTTAGCCATTAGAGGTAGGAAAGAGGTCTCAGTTTGAGTCTGCGTGAGTACAGCTGACTTCAAACTGGATAAGAGATGAAGATCAGTGAGAATAAAGAACCAGTTTTACAAGAGGAGATCAAAGGGTCTCAGCTTGTTTAGACTAGCAAAATAGCTAGTGAAAGGGGGAAGACAGCACTCTACAAATCTATGCAAAGGATAAACACCGAAAGACAAAAGAACTATTTGAATTAATGGCCAATAGTGGCACAAGAACAAATGAATATAAACTG
The DNA here is from genome assembly GCF_000710305.1 of Buceros rhinoceros silvestris. NCBI lineage: Eukaryota > Metazoa > Chordata > Aves > Bucerotiformes > Bucerotidae > Buceros > Buceros rhinoceros. Next base: position 18,032 of record NW_010409789.1, read on the forward strand.
GCCGTGAATACATTTAGGTTGGAAATTAAAAAAGGTTTCCTAACCACTATAGCAGTTGGGGTCTGAAACAGTCTGCCAACAGAAAGAGCAGAGCAACATAAGTCCAACTTAAGATAAGATAGAACTCAACACCTTTATGAAGAGTACAGAGTGCCTGGGACCTGGGAACTTAGCAGCCTAGTGGATGACAATCCTTCTCAAGGCAGGTCACATTGGTCTATGCCTATTCACGGTCATAACAGCAGGTACTTCACATCCAGCTTGCCCACAGGTCCTGACGTTATTCTTTTATTCTGCAGAATATCACTAGCAGTGGCCTTGATCCATAAAGGTACCAGTTCCCACCAGCTGCAGTAAGAAGTATGCACTCTGGATGCTTTTGCAAGCCTGGCACTTGTACAGGGGAAGGGGGATTTCACCCGCAGTCTTTATCCATATATTTCACTAATACAGTAGTTTTCAAAGTCCGGTTATTATCATTTATCAAGGCCTCCAAACTTCTCACTGGAGCACGCAAAAGTGCCAAAAGCCAGGGACAGACCAGACTGACTTCCCACATGGCACAGTGTACTGCCTACCTGGCAGCATCCAGTTTCCAATGCCAGAAAAGCAAAGGGTTATAGATAGGTTTCTCCATAATTACATAGTAACTCATCAAATACTGAGGGAAAATTTTATCTCCCTAAGGCTGGTGGTAGCTTTGTCACTGACTGCAGCAAGACTGGGATTGAACTTAGCTGTCTCATGCTGGGTTGTACAGCCCAGAAACAGAGAAGTGACAGGTGGTAATTTGATTAAGCGCACTGGTATGAGCTGAAGAGAACTAACAGGAGGGAGCAGCTGGTGGCTACTGATCCTGCCTGACAGTACTCTGTCAAGTCAAAGACCACTCCAGGACCAGGATAGACAATTAGTTATCCTCAAGATAACTAAACATACCCAAAAGGGCTGCAAATCCCTGAATACCCAGCTACAAGACAAGAAACTGCGTGCAGAAATTAGTGAGAAAAGCTCATCATGCAGGAGGCTGGAATACAAAATCAGCTGACTAACTGGCCCGTCTGTTCTGTGAAACAAAACATTTGCCCACATGTTTTTATAAAAAGTTTCTTACGATTTTAAATAACTTTCAAACTATATAGATAACACATTTCCTCATTGAAAGTCATTTAAATTTCTCTCCTCCAGTGATGTGCAGAACAATTAACACAGCAAATGCATCTATAGATTTTTGTTTTCTTATCATTGGTGGTTGAAGAGAATTGCATTGTTTACTCGGAATTTAAAATGCTGTTTTTCAATATACTATGGGAGTCCACAGATTTCCAGTTAACCTGCCTCGTTTAAAATATATTGAAAGACTGAATCTCACCCAATCAATCCCTAATTAGTTAAGTGAGACAGATGGGTCAACGCAGCCATTCTTGCCAAGTCAGTGGAGGAGCATCATTAACTGTGGGAGGCGGGGAGGAGGAAACCACTCAAAGCATAGAGTGTATCTCAACCAATATCATGGAGGATAAAACTTCTCCATCTGAGGCTTTGAAGATCAGAAGGGCCTGTGTAGTCAGGTCCACTATTAGTCTTTCTGCCTAGAGGGAGAAAGGTAAAAAAAACATCAACAAGGCTTGAACAGAGAGCTCTGGTAAACCAGAAGCCTAACTCCAGTTACCAGATATCTTTAGAGTGACTTTTCACAGGCTTACCCTTGACAGTGAAGTCAGATTCAAATATCACTCCCTCTTACCTGTATGTGAGGTGAGGTTGAGAAAGCCAATATTGCCTAGCCTAGGCAAGAAAAGACCCAGGAGAAACTTATCAATGTGTATAAATATCTGACAGGGAGGAATAAAGGTGATAGAGCCAGATAAATCTCGGTGCCTAATAAAGTGGCAACGGGATCAAAATGAAATGCAAGAAACTTCACAAAACCATAAGATAAGCAATTAATTGTGAATGCTGGAACTGGCTGGCTGGAGAAGCTGTGGAGTCTCCATTCCTGACAGTATTCAAACCTGACTGGACATGACACTGACAAAACTACTCTAGTTGACCCTGCTTTGAGCAAGAGGCTTGAACTAGACAATCTCCAGAGGTCCCTCCAGGCTCAATGATCGTATGATTTTCTCCTGGAAGCCACTGCCCTCCAGCCATTCTCGAGGGTTAATTTTGGCTTATAATAGACCATCAGTCCATTTTTCCACTGTCGTCATAAAAGATAATTTTGACATGACTGAGGGGATCTATAAAACTCGTGTGATAAAAGCAGGAGGCACGAACAAGCAGCCAGCAATGAGTCCGGGTAAACAAGGAAAACTTTTTAACACAGCTCTGTCAGTCAAGAGAGGGTCTCTTGGGAAGAAGACCTTCAGTGCTACATCTTCTAGAACGAGGTGCTGCAATCATCTCTCCGCAATGTACAAACTACACAAAAAGGTTTGATACTCTAGTTCTACTTGATTTCAGCATGAAAATAACAGAGTCTTTATGCCTCACATTATGAGGGCACTTCCGAGACTCACATTAAGTAATTATCAGCCTCGAAGAGCAGGTAGAAACCTTGGACAAATTTGGTCCTTCATTTCTCTTGACTTCGGCTGTTTCCCCATAGAACGGATACCATTGCACTACCTGCCACAGCAGCTTTTAAAGAAGAGCCTACCCTTTGCTATGTGCATTAACCAGAATGATCTTAACATCAAGGACCTGCTAAATGTAAATAACTTTTTTTCTCCTTCCTTCTTCCTGAGCAAAAGAAGATCTGACTGACTTCACTGGCTGATGACTCAGGAGAAGTTCGTTCATGACTGCAGAAAGAACTTGCCAACATTTCCTATTAAAAGAAACCCATGAGACCTGAATAATTAATAACCCACCAGTGAAAAATTGGCCCTAATTACCAAAGCAATCCTGAAAAAAAATAATGTTAATTGCTTGGCCTGTGTTCCTCCCTCAATGGAACGACTATATTGACAAATCTCATACAGCAAGAGAAATCTGGTGGCCACAAGATACACTTGTTACAAATCGATCAACGGCAATTACAAAGTTCTCTTGCATTTCTGAAACTGCTTCAGGCTTCAGTATATATTAAGACAATATTATACATTTTTATCAAGGTGGGGGTTCTCCTTTTTGCTTTGACTGAAGATGATCTGTATTTTGCAGGGGACAAAATAAATATGAAAACTTTTAAATGGTTTCAACAAAGCAAGTAATTATCGAGCATTGGCAAACACATTCAGTTAAATTGCACTTGTGGTTGAAATTAATTTTCTGAAGCAAATTCTGAAAGGAGTAGAAGCCAACAATCAATAATCTCTTAATGAGGTGCAAGAAAAACATGTGTAGACATGACAGGTTTTGATGGCTAATGAGCTTCAGAGGAAGAACATTGTTCAGAGCAAAACTCTGAAAGGCAGAGAAAATTGATTAATTGACAGCCCAAGATACTGCAGCAAAGCATTTGGAAATTCAGCAGCCCTCAGACCTCATATTATTTACACCTCTGATGAGACATGTTAACTTTAGGAAACATTAGAGCTGAAGGGTGTTGTGTTTTTCCCCCCCGTCTTTCCCAGTCACTGACTCATGGTCAATCTGCTTGCTGTGATTTGTTGCCTCAGAAACTAAGTCACCTGGTAAAACTTTCCCATATTGTTTACAGGAATGAATAACTGAATGCAGACAACAGACCATGGGGGGTCCTGTTTCTCTTTTGTGTTAATAGCTGCTTTCTGATGTAAGACATAACTAGGCTAACAGACATTTTGGTCTTCTGTCACTTGCACTCACAACTGTCAGCAATACAACATAAAAGAGTTCTCATTTACCAAAAAAAAAAAACCCAACCAAACAAAAAAAAGATCAAAAGATCATGACCTATTTTCCTTCAGTTAAACACCTTATTTTAAGATGCAGAACTAACCTCTGTTCTATTTCCTGTCAGCAGCAAAGACACAGATCTCATGTAGGTGGTAACATGGGATCCCAGCCTGGGAAACTTGATGCCTTCTTCACTTGGGTCTTTACTGCAAAGAGTAGTCTTGAGGAACCCCTGGTCCCTGAGTCCAGTGGGAAAGTCTAGAGCAAGGAAGACTTACCATGTGTAGAGGATGATCAGTTTAGGCAACAACTAAACAAACTGGACAAAATTTTCCATAAGACTGAATGGAATGGGATGTATCCATGAATGCTGGGGAGGTGGCCAGTCACCACAAGGCCAATCTCAATAATTATGGGAGATGGGAGGTTCCTGTGAACTGGATGAAAGCAAAAGTCACTCCTATCTTCAAGAAGGGCAAGGAAGAGGGTCTGGGAAACTACAGGCCCATCAGCCTCACCCTGCCCCCTGGGAAGGTGGTGGAACAAATCCTCCTAAAAACCAGTTTTAAACATATGAAGGACAAGAAGGTCATTGTGAGTAGTCAGCATCTATTTAAGAAAGATAAATCATTCCTAATCATCCTGATAGCCTTTTACAGTGAGATGACAGGCTTGGTGGATGAGGGAAGAGCAGTGGATTTATTCTGAGTTTTAACTCAGTTTTAACTTCTATCTTAGTGACAAGTGTGTCTGGCTGGAATGTGGGAAGACAGGATTTGAATTCCCCTTCTTTCCCAGAGGCTGAGCCTCTTTTAGTATGAGACTCTTTGAGTCTCTTATTGAAGCTCAGTTACAGAAATACAGCTACACAGCTTGCAACTCGTATCTATCTCCTTCATCTACATATGCAGACATGCAGCAGAGCCATCTGTCCATGGACCAGGTCAAACAATAAGAATAAAGTCTCTTCGACTCAGCTGGAATCATGAAAATCTCACATACCCTTGCTTCATCTGTCAAACAGAACCATGACAGGGAAGAGGGGGCAAAGATGGAATTCAGCCAAAGCCAGGAGCTCCTGCCTTGCATAAAGATACTGCTAACCAGTTTATCAAGGAGTCTACAACGGAGGTTAGTCCTACAAGTACCCCAACCACAAGTCTCAAGAGTAACTCTCTATGACAATGTCAATGTAATTATTCCGTGCAAAACAGAGGAGCTCTAAGAGAAGGAACCCAGAACTCCTGTCTTAGAAGAATCTTCGAACTTACCGGTTTAGGTGGGAAATGTGAGTTCCCCATCCCACAGGTAGAGGGATAATTTGAATCAAATCTCAGGACCCAGGGCCTAAGGCTGTTACCAAACCTGGAGGTGGTGGGTGGAAAAAAGAAGGGAATGGCACATCTGGTGACTACTTTGTGAGAGCAGCTGACTCTTCCCAGACTCCAGGAGAGAGTCAGGACAGCGAGCCCCAGGTGGGGAGGCATCATTGAAATTTAGGTACCACAGCAATGAGTCCTTCAGCTCATCAAGCCTTCAGAGTTTGTTTCAAGAATTACTAAGTCAATATAGAGTCACACTGATTTCAGTGAGCTAATTAAGTCTTGAGTACTCATAAGCTTTACTATAACCTAATCTCCATTAGAGCTGTAATTGTATAGATTGATTTATCATTTGATACTGAAATCAGTTAGGCCCCAAGCAGTAAACTCTCTCTGACAAGGGTTTGGTTTGGGGGGGTTTTTTTGGTTTGTTTTTTGGGTTTTTTTTGCCAAAAAAAGCTTTTTCATAAAAATTAACCTTTTACAGGAACCTACAACTCTACCGAAAATTTTTCTGAAGAAAATAATTTCAACGGCATTTTGACCCTCAACACATTTTTCAGAATAAAAGTTCAGCATTTTTTCATGTATTTAAAAAGACACAGGAAGTTAAAATAAAAACTAAGATAGATAGTCTGATACATGTACTCAGGAAGGACATTATTTGTGCTTGTCTAGTTTATCATCCTTTCCGCAAAAAGTTTCTCAGAAATAAGAACTCCAGCCCCTGGCAGCTCTACTCGCAAGAGCTGGTGTAACTCTCTGCTGTGTCTGTGCTTCATGTTCTCTTCCCTACCTGGTCCTCAGAGGAGCAGAGTCTGCTGAAGTTGCCGAAAAGAAGCTTTTGCCAGGAATCCCACCTCCTTAAAAGTTGCTCCATGAGCAGTGGAACTGTTGAGACCTGCTTTCCTATGATTTGATGCCTTGCAGCGAGATTCTCCCGTGTCTAACAAGGTGCTAGCCCTTCCCTCTCAAGGTTTTCCAACAGCTGGGGTGTTATTCTAGTCTCTAGCTATGTGAATCCCTTCACACCTAACAAGGGATGGAGTCAAACTACTTCCCATCCCCAACCAGTCTCAGAGAAACCTATCAGGATGCATATTACCACCTCTCTGTCAAACTTAGCTAGAAGAGACCAGCAGATTCAGAAGTCCTAAGGACAGTGCACAGGCAGATCCATGTGTGTGCGCGCACAAACATACCCCGCTGCGCCTGTAAGCCTGCCTACCTACGGAAACAGAACTAAAAATATCTACGCTTGGGTTATGAACAGCTATAGCTGCAATGTGAGCTGTGTCTCCACTCCCTGTCTGTACGCGTTAGAGTACTTTTTAATTTCACATTTCCATGGCCTGTCTCAAAAGAAGATCTGTGATTTCTCCTATGATCTTTTCCGAGCTTCTTTGTATTGTTACCACTGTGTACTCACACTGTTCTTGTCAGAGCAGCCTCAAGAAGACTGTGATGCAGGCTTAGACATTCTGCGTGAAACTTCTTTGCAAACAGTATTTTATAAGACATGAATTTTAATAATTGCTAGAACAGAACATCTTGTTTTTAACCTGCAGGGTAGCACACTTTATCTCAACTCAGAGGGAAAGCTACAAAAGGTAATTTAGCTGTTAACTGGCGCAGTCTATACACGCCAGCAAAAAACGCACTGTCACTAGAAAACACTGTGTTTAGTAAGTGTGTTGCATAAGGAGTTAACAGAGGTCTTTTACCCCTTCACAAACTATTTTAGTCGATTCAGTCTGGTGTAGGCAAAGTAACACATGCTAAAGTATCTCTGGTGCAAGTATCTCTGGTCTTTAAAAAAAAAGGATGTTTATGTAGTAATATTTGAGATCTGCTATATGCTCTTGTCTTGAAAGTTTGTGCATGCCTTTCCCCACTGTCTGCTTTTAACTGGCCACCATAACCTCCTCTCCAGCATTGACTTATTTGTGAGTCTCACAGAAGTGCCTTTTTTTGGTCTTTCTTTTCAGTAATAGCGCTTCATCTTCACAGAGTCTCCAGAAATCCATTATAAGCTACTTATTTTCAACATATTCTGTAACACAGAACCTTTGCTCACAAGCCAGACTTCTGGAAAAATAATAATCCTGTATAATACATCTAAATCCCTCCTGATCACTAGTATGTTCCCAAATCATTTCCATGATCGAGCCAAGTTTCCACTCAGAGGCACAAAATTTGGCGGGGGTAACTTGAGCCGTCCAGGTGGCACAGACAGTTTTTCACATCATTCCAGCAGTTCAGGCTTCTCCTTACCATCTTGAGTTCAAGGGAGGGACACGGAGAGAAGCAGAACTGCAGTGTCTGCCGAGCACCAGATCTCCATATAGCAGACCAGAGCCCCAAATATTTAAGGCATCACAAGGAAAGGCTCAAATCAGAGCACCAAGAAAATGGTGCGGTTAGCACCAAAGCGCACTGGTTTTGTTTATGTTTACCAGAGCTTTCAACTGTTTATCCGAATGGCAACAGATGGCACAAGGCAAACGCACGCACTTTTTCACAGTTTCCTACAAAATGAACAGATGTCTTCATTACATGCTACATGACCGCGTTTAACAAAATGTGACAAGAAGCAGAGGTAGAGAAAAATGGCATATTCCTTCCCTAACCTGAATTGCCTCTTGGCACAGATTTTAGTTGTGCTTGAGCATGGGACTGAATGCAGAAGAGGGAACTGAGACCGTTTTTCATAACCAGCAGGCATGGAAACCAGAAATGGACACTCTGAGGTGGTTTCATCTCTAGGGAGACGTGGCACCTCTCTGAACCAGCCAAGAGGGAGACAAGAGATGTTTTCACCATCTCTTCTTAGGAGTGTTTTCAGGGGATGACTGTGCTCACCTGGTTGAGGAGAGCCCCTCCATAGTGTCCATATGATCCTAGGCACCTTTTGGCTCTGCTAAAGAGGACATCTTAACCACAGCCCACTGCTGCTAGAGGCACAGACAGCCTTTTATATCCGCCAGACTCTGCCAGAGCCTGAGCAAGAAGATTCAGCAAACCTAAATGGCTCCAAACACTAGAGGTTTCTCTAGTGATGCAAGTCAGTAGACCCCCATCAACAAGATAGATATAGTCTGAAAAAACACCCATGCTGGGTTAAATACTGCCTCTATCATCTGAGTGGCTCAGCAATTCAAGAAAACCCATGTCACACCACATGAGGCAGGACAGGACAATGAAGGCTCACTTCATACTGGAGATAGGGGTTTTCAACCTTCATTTTTGCAAACAATTGCTCCAGAAATAAAACAAGCTTACATCAAGTCCTCTTTTCATTTCCAAATCTACTAAAAAAGAAATGAAGTATTCAGGTTTGGTGGGTAATGGGCACTTGACGTCCACTCACTTAAGTGTTTTGTAACTAGCCACTATTTTTAGCACAAAGCGGAACAGAGAAAGCTCAGAGCAGTGTCACAGCTGATGTGAACATTTTACAACAGGGCAATAGATACTCAGATATTTCATTTTGTTTCTGCTGAAGGTAACAAAGCCAGCCATTTCAGACAGCCTTCCCAGTTTGACAGCAGACATAACTTGCCTGCCCATCAGCATTGTGAACTGTAAGGGCAGGGACGGAGGCAGAAAGGGCTGTAGCAAAGCACAGCCCTGGCCCTATTTCTTCCAGCTGGAAGCTTTGAATTGCTTCAATACAGAACCATACTCCAGCCTCTCAAAGACAGCTTCAGATTCTGCGTTATAAAACCAGAATCTCTCCAATCCAGGCTGTCTCAGCACAGTGGGAGAACAAACCCACGGCAAACAGAACAGAATTCGCAGGCATTTCTCTTTTGCCCCCAGTATATAGGGTTACGAAGGAAGAGAGACTTAATGCTGTCCCTCTTCCCAGAACAGACAGAGAAGGCCAAAACGAAGGAATTGTTCATGTTGTAACAGGCTAGATCTGCCAGCCTGGGGTTTTGTCAGGCACAGGCTGTGCCAGTGAGGCAAAGCCCCTTTCCAGCAGCATCAGCCTCTCCTAGTCCTTCTGGGTAAACCTCGGAAGTGGCTGTCTCTCTCCCTACAGACTCTAAGGGCTGCATAGCCCCTGTGAGGGGCTTTACAGAATCAAGGGTAAGAGCATATAAAACATAGGCAGACTTCCTTACTGGGAGGTGTTATATGCCAGCCTAAGCGACAGAGGCCCAGGATCTTCTCCAGCTGGTACCATCTCACCTCAAAAGTCCTGAGCTATCTACAAATTTGCCCATATAGACACATGCTGCTGGCCTGCAGCATCGTGTGGCAGGTTTAATAAAGTCATAATCCAACAGAAAACAGAGAAGACTCCAGAGTTAAGTATACTGCTACAACTAGTGTTCAGCTGCTTATTATTTATCCCACCTTTTTGCACTGACAAGCTGTTGGTCAGGCTGATTAACACTGCCCCACACACTGACACGATGCATCCCTAAGCTGCACTGGGCTACCCTCACTTGTTCACAGACAGGGTTGGTACCTGCACAGTGCTTTGTCCTGCCGCAAAGATTTACCCTGATTTTTAAGTGCCTTGAGTCCATAGCACAGCCATCTGCTTATTGCTCCTCATTTTATCCTGTCAGAGGCAAAACCAGCTGCAAGGCTCAACAGGAGAATAGTATCCCGTTCCGTCTCACAGAGAGTTTTATGCAACACACCCGTGGCTGGCTCTCCCCTTTTGCAGTAGGGGCCCAGGCCAATGGAGACAGCCTTTGCTGCTGGTAAAATTCTCCCATGTGAGAAGAAATATCTAAAAACTGCCTAACATCAGGAACACCACCCCATGTAAATCCTTTGGCTTTCAGATAACTTGTGCTCATCTAACCAAACTCAATTTGTAGCTGGTCAGGAAGATGCCAGCCAGATTTCTGCTTTGGAAAAACATTTCTGGGGGTCGGTCAATCCTATGCGATGAGAGACCATAGGAGCTTCCCCAAGGATTTCAGCAGACAGATCCAGGCCCTCTAGTAGCACCAAAAGCAGCAGCAAGAACAGAATGTCTCTGAAGGATGCTTACTGTGGCCTGAGGAGAGAAGAAATGTCAGGATGAAGCAGAGCAGGAATTCCCCCAAGCAGTAAGGAAGAAGATATTCGTCACAATTTTAGGGAGGAGCTCTCTCGCCATTCTTCCAACAACTATATGACTTTAATGACTGGCTCCTCTCATTGTCTTAGCAGCACACAGAATTTTCTCTTCCCTCATCTCCACCTCCCATGCTTGCTTTTTTGAAGTTTTCTTCTGCAGCTGCTCACAACTGTATTGTCTGTCTGGAAAACAGTGTCTGCTAAACCCGAAGTTTCTTGTGGAGTTACTGTTCTCAGCAAACTACTTCTCACATGCCTTATATTCTTCATCAGTTCTCTAGGCTTCTTCCTAGTGACAACTGACAGTTCCTCCAGCAATAAGAGATCACACGGGGCCTTATTAGCAGCACAAGGCACTACACAGCAGGGGCTCTTTGAATTAGCTGCCGTGAAGTCCTTAGTATTTACGGCCTGAAAGAAAGTCTAAAAATACAGGCAGTGGTGACACAACACATTGCGTGCACGTGACTCCAAACTCCAGGGCAACATTCTGACCTACTGCACAAAAGGGTAGGAACCTAAATCTATCCTATGGCCAAATAGGTTTGCGAGCACATTTAAGGCAACACTCAAAATGCTGTTAATGCACACTCCACTGTACCAGGTGTTGGAAGTTCAATTATTTTGACAGCAGTCAAAGATTAAAAGCTAAGTATAACAGAGATCTCAGATATCTAAACAGAGAGGTTAATTTCCACATGCATCTAAAACTGCCATTAGGGTGTCCTTACCACCCAGCCCAGAAGTCATTGTGCACATCCTTATCTTAGCCAAAGGTTTCATTGGAGTCTTTTCCTCCACATCATCTTCTTCAAAGAGGGCCAGAGGTGGATACAGTCATTGCAATTCACACGTTTTTCAAGCAAAAGCCTACTGATTAAAATATTCACTCCAGAAGAGGGCATCTAGGTTTGAGTTTCTCTACAGCTTCAGTTGAGTACACCTTCAGTTCCTCACTTTACCCTAAATGACTCTCCTTTTCTCAAGGCTAGTGTCCTAGTGGAGATATCTACATATTAGCTATTTTGCCAGAACTCACAAGGATAATAAGCAGGACCAACCTACAGTCAGCCAGCACAAAGAGCTGTGAAAGAGAGGCTCTGCCACCCCGACATCATTCAGACCACCTGCAAAGAGGCTGTTTGACACTCAGATTATACCTCTGCATCACTAAAAACTGCCTTTGTGGTTGTTTTAAAACAACTCATTGGTACAACTCCACACACTCTAATGGCTCCTTTGAAGAAAATAAATGTATTCTGGCTCTTGCTTCACCTACTGGTAAAAGCATTTTCCCCCAGTGCATAGGAGAGTAAGGGTCATTGGCATATCATTGGTAGAGAGATCAGAAGGCTAAATAGTTTAAATTATCTGGACATTTAACACACTCTTGGAAGCGAGACCACCGTGAGTACCTTTAAGTAAAGCTTCTCTTCCAGAAACCCCATGCTAAACTCCAATTCTGCTTCTCCCCAAAATATATGTCCTGTGAATTTTCATCAGCTATAGAGAATGAGAAGAGAGCATTCGCAATTTGCTACACTTTTGCTCAAAGATCACTGCATAATGAAGAGAGACCAAATCGCACAGCAGGTCTTCCGTAGACTGAGCATTTGCTTACACACCAGAAAAAGAACCCATAAGACTATGTTTAACACCATCTGGGGATCCTTCCATACAATATTCCATCAATAATAACAGAAGCCTAACTACAGATTGTTGTACTCTGTGACAGCTAAATATATCAGACCTAATTAGGTAACACAGGCCAAAAAGCAAAAATCTGCAAACACAAGGGAATGCTACCACAAGGCCAGGAGTATGAAAAAAAAAAAACCTGCAAATTACATGTAGGGATGAACCTAGATTGAAATCACCAGTTTCAACACCATAACTGAAATTTAGGAAAGGTCAGCTCTAAATAAGGAGCCTGGTTTGAAAAGCACAGCTGGGGTCTCTCTGTGACTCAAACCAGAGCACAGGCTCCAAACACTCATAAGAGCTAGAAAAGAATGCACTGGGGAATTTACCTCAGCTGGTATATATCAGCCTAGCTCCATTGACTTCAATTAGCATGATGTTAAATCTTCGGTGTTGACTTCAATGGGATTACAGTGATTTACATCAGCTGAGGAGCTAACATTTCACTTCCAAGCAGACTCCTCTGTAGCATCTTTATTAGTGAAAATTCTATGTAAAGAAAAGAAAAGGTGATACACTCCGCTCTCATGGCTCTGGCTACCTGCTGTAATGGGTGTATTGTAAATGCAAGAGAAAGACTGGCAGCCAACTATAATTAGCTCCATTTTGCTATAGTTCAATCTGTGGTTACAATCACCCTTTCTTTGCTATAAACATCCAGCTAAGAATTGCTGGAGCCGCTCCTTCCACTTCCTGCCTCTCCCTCTTCTTTAACAGCTCTAAAGGCAAGTTTCCATAAAGGCACAAGGTTCTTGCCCCTTCCTGCACACACACAGCTGGCAATCACTGCTAGTCCACAGCTTTCCTGCTTCCCAGCTCTCTCTTCCTGATTTCCCTAAATCAATAAACACAAGAATAACTATAATTTCACTGGATATTACACATGTATCCCAGGTTTGAACACTCCAAGATGCTTAAATTCAGTAAACTGTGAAACATGCAACAAGACACTGTGGTCCTCCCACAGGTTGCATTGTCAGATGTTGTTGGAAGACAACGTGCCAGATTCTAGCTGAGCCGCTCCTTGTTAAACGCTGAAAATATTATCTGAAACACCCAGATATGGTCTCTGGAGGAATCCAAGGAAGACATCCATAACTCCTACTTCAAGGTACCCAATTTGAGTGCCTTGCTTAAGCTGCTTTGCAGCCAGTGGAGACTTCAGAGGCAAGTCAAAAGCTAAATTAGGAGTTTACCTCTCGCCATGGCATATATCCTGTCTCGGCTTATAAACTATGTACCTATATTAAAAGCTTGATGTTTTGAATATTCTCAAAATACCTGTATGTTCCATTTTGGTCCGAACCCTTTTATCATCTGACAACACGAATCAAGCAGAGAGGAAGTTGACCTGGCTCAGGGTTCTCTTATACAGCTGTTGATACCACAAAATACCACTGTGAATCACACTGTCCAATGGTTTAATTTAAAAATAAAACAACTTCATTTAAAAAGAGTTCTCCTCTGATTTCTCTTTAATCTGAAAGTGTAAGAGACCAAATCCAGTGCTGACTTACAAACATGACTAGTTTCTTCAAAATTTCTTTTTTTTTCAGTAAATAAATGAGATGTTTAACTGAAAACCATCCTGTTCTAGTTTGGGTATCAGCAAAAAGCACACACGTACCTGTCCCAAAACATCGTCCTTAAGCTATGGACAAACATGGCAGATTTCCCACCAACACCTGATCCTCTAAGGACTACTTTGAAGAACAAAGTTCCTCTAGGACCCAGACAGAAGACCAGTTGGTTTGACAGAGAGAATGCCAAAAATTCTATTCCATCACCATTTTGTAGCCTTTTTATATTCTTGAGAGATATAAGCACAGAAGAGAAAATCACATGTAAGCTGTAGAATAAAAATAACTATTTTACTGGGACTGACTGTGTCTTGACTGCAGGAAATATGCAATAATTTCTCTTTGCACACACAGCCTATAAGCTCCAATGCCTCAGACCCTCCGTTTTTCCTTGTTTCTTCTTCTACCTTCCTACCCTCAAGGGCCTAATACCCAGCCACTCATTCTTAGCAAAAACAAGAATCATTCTCTCCATGGATACAAAGCTCTCCTTTCTGGTAATTAAAAAACACTGTCAAGGATGGATTAAAACTGACTGTGGAAGGAAATAAAAGTGCACACATTATTTAAAAGCTTTGAAAAACATACCTTTATAGAAGAAGATCGATATTCTCTTGGATGAAGTTTATTCCCTCCTCGTGTATATTGTACAGCAGTTGTCAACTCAAAACACTGTGCTTAAGACTCTCACTCTCTGATCTTTTGTCATCATCTTCTACAGGGTTATTAAGCCCAAGAAAATAATTTTTTATATCAAGAATAACTTTTCTCCAAGTGTTTTTTAAGTAGTTTATGGATGGGTGAATTTACTTTTCCTAGGAAAATGTTACTGAAATCTCAAAGACACACTGTAGTTGTTATTGTTTCTATATATTTATGGATTTCCTCTGTAAACTTCCAGTTTTCAGGTCTTTTCCTTCTCCCCTCTTCTTCCCACAAACCTCCCAGACTTTTCCTCTGCTGTTGCATCATGCCACTTCCCAAACACAGTTTGCAAAATACATGCCATCTCCACCGTGTTTCTAAGCTTCAAACTAAAAGAAAAAATGCTGCCCCTTCTTCAAATCTCAGTTTTAACCATGCAGCTGAGTTCAGCTTTTCTGAAGGCATTGAGTTCAAGTGAAGTGGGACACGTTGGGCTTCTTGCAAACGACAGTCAGCTGCAAACAACATCAAGAACTAACATTTAGCAGCTGCCTCAGAAAAAAGAATATGGAATATTGATGACACTGTCAGAGACCAAGGCATGGATGATGGTCTCAGTTTGTTAAAAAACCCATCGCAGGAGAGGATGAGGAAAGTTATAAGTAGCTGCTCTGCATTGAGACACTAACCTACAGGAACAGCTTAAAAATCATGCAGATTTTACAAAGTGACACCCTTTTAGTTCCTCTTACTTCTCTTTTGAATATCACATTTCGAAGATTTGAGAGAGAGAAAAAATTCAGACTCTCAGCTGGTCACATGACTCCAGGAAGTTGAGATTCAGGAAAAAATACAAAATATTTTGACAAATCATGAGGGTACTGACTCACTCAAAGTGAAGCCACGCGCAGCTCTGAAAGAGCTGCACTATAACAGCAATGAAGCAAAAAGATCTGTATACTTTCTATATTTTCTAACTTAAACAGAAGAGAAGGAAGCCCTGGAGCTTGACTTCTCCCCTTAAAAATGCCCAGATTATACTTTCAGGTCTTTAGGTCTGTTCTTCAAGGTCTCTTGTTTTTCTCAGTCCTATCTCTCCCCTCTTTTGACTACTTCTTTCTTAATTTCTTTATTTCTTCCTCTTTCTCAGTGGAGAAAGCTTAGCCTTTTCTCCCTTAGCTTTCTCCAGATACAAAGGAGGTGTTTTCCTTGCGCCCACCCTCTTAGCCCCCGCCGCCCTCTGTCCCAGCCCAGTAAGCCAGGGACAGCTCCCGCTGTCATCACCAGACCTTTGCAACAGCTACAGCAGAGCCCCTGGAGGTCCCTCACCCTCCCTCCCCCTGTTACAAACCTTAATTACCTCCTGTGCTTACTCTGACAAAGAAATAAAGGATGCTCATAATTAGGTAGATTTTTTTCAAATATCAGCTTCATTTTTGCCATCATACGGATGGTTTTACTTTTGCATGGCAGTTCTGTAATGACACAAGAAGTTAAAACAAAGTCTGGTTTTTAAGGTTACATATTTAACTTTTACC
This sequence comes from Buceros rhinoceros silvestris, assembly GCF_000710305.1. NCBI lineage: Eukaryota > Metazoa > Chordata > Aves > Bucerotiformes > Bucerotidae > Buceros > Buceros rhinoceros. The sequence continues at coordinate 33,728 of NW_010409789.1, forward strand.
TAGTAGCTGGAGAATCCCATGAGTTGCATAAAAGAAATAAGAACAATAAGATTTTTGTATACATCTCAGATACCTCTCCCTGCTAAGTCAATTGTTTTAAAACTCTTGAACATAATCAATTTTTTCTAAAAAAGTCCATTTGAAAAATCTTTCCCCTCTCCTTAATCTTTGCCTCTGTATTTCGTATTCAACACGTTTAATGGCCATTTTTCTAATACCGCATTCACCTCAAGTGACATTAAGCTGATGTAATAGAACCATTTTAATCAGTAACAATCAAATTTATTACTATGAAAACCTTAGGGACAGAACATTAAATACATACCATGTAATTAGTTTTGATAAAACAAGCCTTCATCTTAGCAAATCAAATATAATGAAAAGGAAATTTAACAGCTGTAAAAATCTATGGCATAGAGTAGGTGGGAATCCGCATGCTGTACGTGCAACAGTATATAATCATGTTTCATTTCATTCACACACATAATGCATGTGAGGGCAAAGATGAGTTCCGGAAAGACTTTGGAAATGTAGACATTCCCTTAATATTCTTTTATGGAGAATAATCTACTTTATATTCTCCCTTTATAAGCTACATTAATAACTGGATTTTCGAAGAGCACTCGGTTTGCGAGGAGCCTGCAGAACCACTTAATGAATGCACTTATTGATGCAGCAAAACCAAGACAAAAAGCAGTACTGAGGGAAGCAGAGTAAATGCGAGCGATAAACGCAGAGTTTCTATCTCTGTATTTATTCACAGTGCAATTAATATCTGACATGGTGCTGTATCCTCTATGCCACCAGGGCTGGAAGTGTTTACAAACAGCCAGTCATACTGTGTCAGAAGAGCAGGCTGGGCACATAACAGCCTCCCCCGTAGGCACAGGCCAATATTTCTCCAGCAACCGGGAATTCCCACTGCGGGCCCTAGCAGCATGCAGGCACTTTATTCTGTGTCTTGCAAGGACCGTGTCCTTGTGCAGATTCTCGAGCAGGAACACTTAACAGGACTGAGGGGACTTGGTGACAAATTTTTCTTTTTCATCAGCCAGGGGTTGTTTTGTTTTAAATTCTTTGGAAAATATAAATAATATTTCCATATTTAGTAATCATCCACTGGGGGCATATTTAAGTTTCAGTTCATCAGCGTGGAGTTTTGCCACACAGAGAGTAACAACAAGCTACAGAAACAGTCTCTGAGACTCCATCTTGCCAGGCAGGAATCAGCAGTCTCCTGCTCCAGCCTTCTACCCTTGATTTCTTGGCCAGGTGATGAGGAAATTCTCAGTTCATTTTTCAGATAGCCATTAAGATTACTTTAGACTGTTCCACTCCAGGGGAACTGAAGATCTGCCCCAAAATCAGAACAATTGACAATATTTTTCTCTCAAGAGGAAATTGGATTTTCTACTAAGCTTAAAATCTCTTCAAGGAGAATAAACTATTTCAGAAAGTCTTCTGATTTTATATCAATTTTCCCAAAGCAGATTTTCATTCAACATTTTCATGAGGTTCTTCTCAAAAACAAGCAAGCTTCAAAACCAAAAAAAAAAGTCCTTGTGATTTCCCCAGAAAAGTTCTTCACTAAATGATGTATATAAAAATCAGAAGTATTTATTACTTTCCTCGAATTTTGCAACAAATAACCAAATCATTTCCTGACTAGTTCTAGTCAGGCCATCACAAGGTCCAGGCTTGTCTCACTCTTCCCCACATAAATCAGGAACCACATCATAGCCAAGAGGCTGTAATTACATCTGATGGAGCCCTTCATATTTTGTCAAAAACATCTTGGCATCAACAGTCCATTGCAGAAACCGAGGAACCTGATGCTATGGAAACTCTGCCGCCCCAGAACTGGGGAAATCCACCTGAGTTTGGGGGACGGCAACCAGTGTGCAGTTCCAGATTTGGGAATGACTCATGGGATTGGTTGTCTCAGCGTTAAAGAGATGAGGTTTCTTGAGGTCCCAGCTGCAGAGCATGGCATCAAGCACATTACTCAAGGGAAGAAGAGCCTTGATCTCCAAGTCATGGCCATGGGATGGGTCTTGGGGCCTTCAGAGCCAGAGGTTTCAAATGATCTTACCAGCTGCTGGCTAGACCCTTCCTACAGGTTTTCCCAAAGGTGACTGTCCTGGGACACCAGAACGCGCAGCTCTGGGCCAGGCCAGCAGCCCAAGCTGAAGGAGAGCTGGGACTGCGATAGCCAGAGCAGTGCTGGCTCCAGCCCAGCCACAAATCTTGAGACACGAGCAGCTGCTACCAGCAGCAGAACTGACAAGATCATCAATTTCTCTGAGAAGCTGCAGCATCTGGGGAGCATATTTCATTTTGGAAACACTGCGTATTGATGTGTCTGAAACAGACTTTCCTTAGGTTTTCTGGTTCACATGAAGCAAAGAGGAAGACTCGTTTTAGACTGAGAGAAAATGAAACAACAACAAAAAAACCCCAGCACCACAGTTTTCTGCCACCTGGAAACCCTGGAGGTTTAGCTGTCTTTGTTCACAACGTCTGTGGCTGATGTGGGAAAAGAATTGGGCCAAGAATCCTGCAGGATCAGCCTGACCCATCCCTTTGCTGTACCTTATTATCCTTTTGGCTGGGGCTTTTTGGAGCACTGAGTAAGCCGGGTCAGCTCCATCAAGTGGGATGTATAGGCATGTGTTCAGCCTTATATTCCTCTGAACTAACAGTGGTTCACACACAGGACAAAATTTTCCCCAAGTCATTGCAAGTCTCACAAGACAAAGATAAGTGTTTGAAAGAAACATTTAACACTCAAAACTGAATCCTCAATTCAAGGTGACCTTGCAGGTTTTATCAGTGTTTTGATCACCTCCATGTCTATAAAACGACATGATTCGATTACCATGTGTTACATCCTCACATTCACGCATACCTCAGAGGGCCTAATTTGTGCCTCTGATGTATTTCTGAAGTAATTGCTATGGAAGTTTATTTTTTAAATTCCTTTAAGTGCATAAACTGTAACATTAATTCAACATACTAATTCTGCTCCATTGTTCTTTTTTTCTTTTTTTTCTTCTGGTGGAATACATGAGAGGAAATTTAAGCTGATGAGCCATTAAAATGCATTACCTCTGTATATCACTTAAAGAAACATTTTTTTTTCCCAGTCTGGACCATGTAAAGATAAATGAAGTTTGATACTTCAGGTTGAAAATCCTGATCCTGCCAAAGCAGGCAGCAATATTCTTACTGATTTAAATCACGTAGAATCAAACCTAAAGAGTAACAACAACGCATCTCTGTTCAGCACATTGGTCCCTCCTGTAATCTGTGCAACACATGGACTTTGTTGGTATCTTAATATGAATAAAATATTCATTGGCGTGTTTTATGTGTGTTTGCATGTGTATTGCAGCTGGATGAGCACGCTGTCATTCCAAGATCTTAACTCTTCTGTCTGATCACAAATTACCAGCCAGGACAGTGATTTTCATCACTTGTATTCTATTTTTCTTTAACATGCAATGGATCAGTTTAGGAGCGCAAGCTGTATTTTGTAACTCACTCACAAACGGTCTGTTCATGTCTGCCTTGATCCAAGAGAGAACTTAAATCTGTCTCCAGAAGGGGCTACAAAAGATTTAAAATATTTCCTTGCATAGTGACCTGTGCATGCTGGGTGGACAGAACAGCTCACTCAGCCCACTTCACTCACGGTTACCTCATGGTGTCCAACGGTGGGAGGCTGCACTGGGAAGAGTGGCAACCTGTCTTCATTAGTGGCCTACAGCAGATATACAGGGAAGGAATAAAAAACAGGAATACTCTTCTGATCACCAGCAGCCTGAGTCTCAGCCTTCCAGGAGAGGTGCTTCACTGGTGTTTAATAACTCTCCACAGATTTCTTTTCCCTTAACTTGTCCAGTCTCCCCATAAACTCACGGGAACTTCCAGCAATGAGAATATCTTGCAGCAAGGAGTTCTTCAGCTTCACTTCATGCTTCATGAAAAGACACTGACTTTTGTTACACCCACCACCCAAAGGGGATTAGAACAGATAAGGCCTAAAAAGTTTAAGGAAATATTTCAGTTTCTTTAATGGAAAAAGATATTGTTTTTCTGCCAGAGCAGTAGAAATTGCCGAAGGTGATGGACAACTTTGTCGCTACAAATGGAAGATCCGTGCTCTCGCTCCTCCCTTATGAACTCTCTGCCATTACAAGTAAATTTCAGAAAGGCCATAGCATCATTTGTTGTACAATCACTCTCATGCATAATTATTTACTGTATATTTGCTACAATTTCAGCTTTCTGCAGAAATTATGGAGAGATAAAACCTCACTTGCTCAGCTGTTCACAAATAAACCAATAAGCCAGACTGCAATTGCATGCACTAGAAAATCAATCCTTGAACTTCGGTGGTTTTAGCTCATTCGGAAGGACATACACAAATACATTTGTGCTGTATTTCACTAATTCTAATACACATTCACGTGCCTGTATATATTTCCATCTCAAGACACAGTAATTAGATCTATGAAATACAAACAGGTAGTGGTTTATGCTGTTCTCCCTCCCTTCCTCCCCAACACTCCTACATTAGTAACTAGGAATAAACACTCAGCAATGTGAGGAGAGGGGGGAAGGGTTTAAAAATGATCTGTTGATTTCTGTATGAAGGGGCTAGTGGCTATCAAACCCTCTCATGGAAAACTAAGTGGCTCAGTGTACCAAGATGACCCAACAGTCTAGTCTTTAATTACTAGTACTTGACGTGACATGTCACAGCACAACTGTGGTGCCACTGTGACACACACCTGGCTGCAGCCAGCACCACCCTAAAAGAGCAGTTTTCACAGTCACAGAATCATTTTGGTTGGAAGAGAATTTTAAGATCATCACGTCCAACTGTTAACACGGTACTGACAGGTCACCACTAAGCCATGTCCCTAAGAACCGATCTATATGCCCTTTAAATACCCCCATGGATAGTCACTCCACCTCTTCCCAGGCGGCCTGTTCCAATGCTTTACAACCCTTTCCGTAAAGAAATTTTTCCTAACATCTAACCTAAACTTTCCCTAGCACAATCTGAGGCTATTTTGTCTCACCCTATCACTTGTTACTTGGGAGAACATACTGATCACCACCTCACTACAACCTCCTTTCAGGTAGTTGTAGAGAGCTATAAGGTCTCCCCTGAGCCTCCTTTTCTCCAGACTAAACAAGCCCAGTTCCCTCATAACACTTGTTCTGAAAACCCTTCACCAGCTTCGTTGCACCTCAACATCCTTCTTCTAGTGAGGGGCCCAAAACTGAACACAGTATTTGAGGTGAGGACTATTGTTCGAGGTAACAATAGATGTTACTTCCCCCTGGAACAGGAGTCAGAGGAACAATGTTTATGGCTCCACCTTGGGCAAAACAGAAAATTGCAAAGGGAAAGGGTAATACCTACACAGGAGCTTTATTTTGTGGACTTTGAAGATGAAGAAATATGATGAGTCAAACCCACTTAGTAACTGAAATGCCTGGGTTTTCAAATTAGCCATGTTTTTTAAAAGATCTTCACACAAAATTGGGATGAATTCCTTCTGATCAGAATCCAGTGTCATTAGTTTTCCCATAAAACATGGACACACTGCAGGATTGGAGGGAATTGCTGTAAGCACGTCCAAAACCCAAGTGTGTGTGTCTGTGTGTATACTTGTACACAAAGAAATTATTATTGGAAAACAGCTCTTGTTTTTTAAATGAAATCCGGCTTGTGAACCCCTCCACCAGGAATAATATGCGTATACTAATACAGATGTTACCTAAGGTACAAGCAAGATCAAAGTAGTGCTTGCAAAGCTCAACTCCAATTCCTGGCAAAGGTGCTGATGGTGGAGAGGGATTAAAAATAAATAGGGCATAATAGCTCCATCATGAAAGTCCACTCCTAATGGGTAATGCACCAACCCACACAGAAGACTGCTGAAATGCTGAAACCAGCTAGACTGGCAGGCTTGATAGGGAAAGGGAGTCCATCACACTGGAACTTCAAACGGGGTCAGATAGCACAACGATCCACATGCCAGGGGCAGGGAAGGTAAGAGGATAGCAGAGGATCAGATACCACGGACTTTATGTCTGGCCTGCTGCCAGCAAACAGGTCAGAGGCGGAAAAGGACACAGTGAAGGAGAAGAGGGAAGGCATTGTCCAATAGAAAAATGCGTATACTTGGGTTCTTTCAGTTCTCTGAAGGTTGTTATTTGAGTTACGTTAGTACTTGCAGAATGCAAAGAAAGAAAAAAAAGGGAAAAAAAGCACTACCAGTGTTTTAGCTGTCTGGTCTGTTTATCTTTAGTGAAGGCTTCTTTGCTTGATATTTAATAAGTCTTGCTGGACTGAATCACCAGTGCTTTTAACATCACAGACCTGATAACTGTACAAAAACTGTCTCAAAGAATCCATACACCATCTACTTTCATCAGAAGATTGTTTACATCCCAACAGAATCTGGACTCTCAGTCAAAAGATGGAGACTGGAGACTCTTCCCCTAGCAAATGTGTCCTCTATAGGTCTTCTCCCCGTACAGCCACAGAGGTGTGAGAATGAGGCAGGTTTGAAGGCAGAGACATCTTTAAAAAGCATGATTAAATAGATAAATCACACACACTCGCACACAGATGCAGCTGAAGAAGGCTCCACAGCTTTCTCAGGTCTGAAACAGAAGCAAAAACTTCAGGCTAAAAGGATTCTGAGAACAAACATCCTGAGATTCACTTAATTGTGGGAATCACCTCATCACCTACTCTCTCTAAACGCATGCCGGTATTCAAAGCTGCTTGAATGACAAGCTAGATTAAAAGACCTAAGGTAAGAGAAATTTAGAGAGTATAAAAAAATTGTCATATTAGACAATTCTCATGTCGTGTTGGAGGTGTCTTACACCAAAGTGCTCCCAGCAGCTCTTACAGTGACTAAAATCGGGCCCGTTGCCTTTTAAACAAAGTGTCAGGAAATAAATGTACGTTGCACCTTTTACATTTCTTCTCTCATTGTTCATATAATAACGAGCAGACCCTGTCACAGGACCCAGAAGATCACATTTCCCATCTGCTACAGACAGCACAGAGCAATGGTTTTACATTACCACGGAGGGTTCAGGAGCTGTGTTCAGAAAAGTCTACTAGGAATGCACACTGACAGGCAATTCCAATTAGGCAGCAGAAGGAAAAACGAAAAGATGAAAAAAAGCTGGAAAACTGGACTGCATTTTAAAGTTTGGCTCTGAGTCTTAATTTCCTGGAAAATTAGAATGCTTTGGGCTGGTTCTTCTCCAGGTGAAAATGCAGAGCTCTTTGTGCAGTGAGGACATCACCAAGAGTGAGACTGAACATGTGGCCACGCACTGTCTATTGTCCAACAGGAATGAAAATCAGCCTCTTGTGTGATTTTGCACAAGAAATGTCAGTGAAATCTATTGACCGCTTTAATTCACCTAAACAGGAAGGTCAGGGACTCTGCTCAGAGGAGGCTGAGTTTAGCTCACACCTGGTAAACAGGAAGGGCAGGGACCAGAATGACAAGCCCAAACTGGGTATGCTGGAAATCAGCAAGCAAAATAGCAACAGGATGGGTCTGTCACCACTTTGTAGACTACCTTATCTGTGACACTAGTCCCATGAGGACAGAGGACCTGAAAAGCATGAGCTCTACCACGCTGTCTAAGATATTCATCTCCTCCTTCAGTCTCTGGTCCACCAAGACATGGCTGACCTTTTGCCCTGGTCTTCAAGGAAACTGGCTTGAGAAAGGCCTCTGACATTAGCTTTCAGGTTCATCTTTAATCACAAATGCTGGCTAAGGATCAAACGCCCCTTCCTATTCCCTCTACACGCAGCTTCTCCTTTTCATTTTGAACGTATTTTCTACATTTTATTTTATGTTTTCTTAAGCAAATAAAATAGAAAGTATCTAATTTAGTTGATCAATACTGGTCATTCTCTAAAGCTACTGTGAGCTTGTGAAAGGAGTAAAGGCAACCTCTCAAAACCGTAGTAATGGTAAAATTAACAGTCACTGTTCTGCTGGCTGAAACACCAGCCTGAGAGAAGGTCTTGGCTTCTTAAGTTCTCATCCTCAAGAACCCTCTAATGTGATGCCCAGACTGGGTCTGAGTCCTTCTGGGATACACACTTAGCAAACGCCACTTGGTTAGTTAACCAAGAATTAACCGAGGATCTGCCAAACGAGCTGGCCTGGACCAATCGAAACTCCTACGCCCTGTAGAAGGGAATAAAATCCCTGTAGTGCACTTGAAGAATATCTTAGGGAAGGCAGTCTGGGTTAGTCCAGCTTCAGGGGTGGATAATGTCCCAGGTTCGTCTAGGATAGGGTTAATTTCCACAGCCAGGATAGTCAAACCAAACGACCATGCTGACATCATGCCCAGTACATACAACAGACAGCTATCCGGGAAGGGGCACAGTTCTCAAACAGCAGCATGACGCGGCTCCACTTGGCACGGCATGGCACAGGGCAGTGATGGGGGTACGCAGTGCATTGTATATCGCTCAGTATTATTGTTATTACTATTGTTTTTTCTCTCTCTTTGTGTTGTTTTGGTAAGCTCTCCTTATCTTAACCTGCATGGCTTTACTTTTACCTTTTTTCTCCTCCTGCCCCCACCCCGGGGGTAGGAAAGGAGTGGGCAAGTGGCTACATGGTGCTTATTTGCCAGCTGGGTTTAAACCACGACACTTGTGCTTGCCCTAAAGCAAAATGGGCAGTAAGCAGGTACAGACCTGACTCCTGATGTCAGGCAGGCCAAGAAGTGAGTGTCAGTAGCAGTCAGTGAAAGAAATGGTGGTAGCAGTCTCCTCACAGGTTGCTTTTGTCTCTTCTGCCTCTCCTTTTGGTGCATTAATCTGGAAGGACTCAGGGTCAGGCTCCCAAAGCATGAGACGTCTCAGCTAACTTCCTCCTCCAAAAGACTGTTTTTACCTTCTTTGATGCCTTCAAAAGGGCCAGCAAATAAGAAGATGGGTCTTCTTGAATCTGCAATCACAAGGAACAGGACCACAGCTACTGCTAGAATATAGTGTTTTGATATTCTTTATATTTTAAACATATTTGGGTTTGTTTTTTTTCCTGTGCCTCTAAGAAGAAGACTGAAAGTGGCTGTTTGAGCCAGAACCCAGCAAGGCGAAGGATTTGCACTTAAAGCCTGTACCTGATGTAGGTGTTTAATATTGTACCAGTGTCAGAATTCACACTGGCATCTCTGACACTCTGGGTCATTTCCACACTTTCAAATTAAGCACCCCACAGTGCACTCTGGCTGAGATTGAAACCGCTGTTTGCCTGTTAAACAGCTCTTACTGCCCACACTTTGTGTTCAAGCGCTAGCAGCGACATTTCTAGGTGTTTCTCTCTGAAAGAGCATAGTTTGTCAAAGCACATGAAAGACCCAAGGCAATGGAAGCCTTGCCCCCAGAGCAGTGCAGAACTGAGCAGCCCCAAGTCCTGATCCCCCTCCTCATTGCACTGCTCTGCAAACACAAGCCTTACAGCTAGCACAATAAGGTCATGCAAGCACTGCAGGGTCAGCTGTGGCCCAAGGGACATCAACAGAGCACTGTGCAATAGAACATCCTGCAGCGCAGAAATAGCAAAGAGAGTATCATGGCTTCTCTGCATCGATCTGCAGCACACACCAACCTCCCAGCCCATTTCACAGACTGAGGAGAGCACAGAGGGCTCAGAGGTTTTCTTTCACCCCTTTGCCAACTGTGCCATAAGCATCCCAGGCCTGGTGTCAGGAGCAATGCAATAGTGCTAGCATTTAACCCCCTCCCATCACGTGATGCAGAGAGTCTAAAAACAGAAAAAAGAAGAGGTCGCAGCGTTTACAGCATCGTTCCTAAAGCTTGGCTTGGTTGGCAGTCACAGCAGTGCTTTTGAAGAAAGTTACGTGCTCGGAGAAGCAACCGAGGGAGGCAGCTGCTATTCCAGACATGAATCCTACAGATGAGCAGGTTCTGTGCTTCAACCTCCTGCACCAGTCCATAGAAAGCTCTTGCAAGGGAGGCTTGCAGGTCCCATGGGTATAAAACTTTAAACCACTACTCAATCATGCACTCCATCTGCATGCAATCCTGTTCTGAGCTTCAAAGCAAGTGCTACACATGGCCTGACTACACAATCAAGCTTTGTACACAAAAGCCGAGTTAAAAATTAACCGGGCCAGAAAAAAGAAGAGAAAGGGGGTCACCTGGCCAAGCTGTGAGCAAAACGGTCACAAGTAAACTCATTACACATAATGTGGTCACATATGGTCACTAACTGGAGCAGCACCCTGCCCTCCTAGCAAAGGAGAACAGATGTCCCTGAAATCAAATCACCTAAACGCCTTCTATTTTTGGGGCATCACCTTTTTTCCCTTGGTGCCAGAATTGAAAGTCCAATTTGCCAGGATAATATCCCCTGCATACATGGAGGCTTTCAAAAGTGAAGCATCCGTCTCTTAGCAACCAGAGAGGCTTGAAGGATTTTTTTTTTTAATTTCTTTCCCCTGATGTCCACTGAGACATGTCAATTACTTACATCTCCCCAAATAAAGGACCAGACATCCCCTCCTCTCCCCCCACTCCGACCACATAATTGAAAGAACAGAACTCCAAGTAGTGGGTTACAAAACACCATTACCTGGCAAAGGAGGAACAGCCCAGGCAGGTTGCTGTATCCTTCTGTCCAGCGACGTTGACTCCAGGGCAAGAGATACGTAGAGATGCTTGGTCCTGCAGAGAAGTGACAATGCCAGGAGGGAAGGGAGAAACCATGTGCTGAGATCTGAGATTCTTACTGCTTCTAACTGTGGTGGAGATGGTCTGGGAAGTTAGACACAGAGGTCCTGGTTTATGGTAATTCAAGGCTGGGAGGGACAGTGCTTTTGTAAGCACATGAGCACTGGGAAGTGATGGATGAGAGATCATGGGAGCAGAGACCTCTGTAGAGCCAGCACCAGGGAGCAGTGAGACATGGCTGCTCCCCAGGGCAGGAACAGCACGGGAGGAAAGGGTGAGCCTAGCCCAGGCAGTGCCCTCACCAACAGGGCTCAGTCCCAAAGAGCCTGAACATGGGTGATGGTAAAAGAGTCCGTCAATAGCCCAATACCAGACAGGTGGCACACCGGATCCAGGGGCCGGTCAGGAAGTCTAATCAGGGCCATAGGTAGGGCTAGAAACAAGGTTACAACATGAGTCCAAAGTCTGTCCGGAAGTCAAGGCCAAATACAAGCCTAGAGATAATCGGCAGCATACATTCAGGATGTCCAGGCACGAGACCAGATACCTGCAATGTACCACCAAGGTTCACCCAGGAGATGGTTTCATCTACAGCACAGCTCATGCAGAGAGTGAAGGACCAGGATTGAGCTTGAATGGAGTCCCTGGCAGGGAGGTGGGTGCCAGGTGAGGGTGGTCAGAGCCATTAAAGCCTATTAATTCCCCAGCGCCCTGACAATGGTTTTGAAAGAAGTAGAATGGGCAATATTTAAAGTTTCTTCCCCCATGCACATACATGGCTCTGCTGGATAACACTCTGTAACATTGTCCAGGCCATCTTGTTCACTCTTCAACCCCTTCACAGTCAGTTTGGAGCATCAGGAGAGCACCCACCACACGCAAACTACCAAGTCTGGTGCAACAGAGCATCTTCTGTAGAGCGGTACAGGACTGCAATCCCTAATGGAACCCCCTAAAGCTACCCCAGTTTGGCCAAACAACAAGCAGCCTCACCACGGTGCCTTTGTGTTTCACAGGTAAGCAACATGGAAAGGACCTTCCCTACTGAAGGTACAGCACTGAAAGAGCTCTCAGCCATCTCCCTATTCCTTTAAAGGTAAAAAATCAGTGTAAACTCATAGACTAACATAAGGTATGTCTGACACTACAAAAGCAGTTAAATTTGTCAGCATAATTTCAAGAACATTGCAGGGATCTTTAGTGTAAATAGCAGGGATCCCCGGTGTAAATAAGGGGAAGGTGAAACCTGCAGTGGCTGAGCCAAGCCTGTGATGAGGATTCCACACTCAATAACAGAAAATGGAGACATTTCCTTCTCCACCTCACTCTCAGTTGTGCTTTTAAAAATCTCAGAATGGAGGGATCAAGGGGGTCGCATTTCTGGCTGGATTCCCAGCTCTGATTCCAGTGCAGCACTGTCCACTACACAGATTTTTAATGGAGCAAAATACACTTGAAATTATTTGTACTGTAATCAGAAATCTTGCCTGCAATTTTAATTGAAAACTAATTCATCTCTAATAATCACAATCTATTAAACACCTTGGCACAGCAGAGGGGATTTATTGTTGTATTTACAAGTTTCTGTTCAACCCTTGGAAGGTTTAACAAGAATGAAAATACATTATACAAAAATAAACCTCTATCTACCTGTGCCCTTCTTTACATGTGCACAAGCACAGTAAAATGTAACTAACCTCTGAAACAAAACCTGACTTAATTTCTTGTAATAAAGACGCTGAAGAACAAAGAAATATTCACATACATAGGAAGGGTAATACATTGTTAGGTAATTCTGTCTGAAAGCAACAGGACAGGCCAATCATTAGAGTTTTCTGTTGTAAGTTAGGAATAGATAATTCAATGGCATTAGTGGAAACAAGAGTCTCCTTTGCAACATTTACATCTCCCGCTAACTCATCATACAGATGTGAGCACACATACTCACTGATGTAATACAGCCTGAGAACCTAGGAGTGAAAAGAGGTGAGGCCAGTACTCATAAGTGCTTTAAAAACCTGATAATGTCAAATGATCTGGTCATCCACACCCAGGCAGCAGAGAGGATGCTGAATAGGCACAATAGGATGGTAATAGATCCTGCCAGCAAGCAATAGTGCTGCTGAGTTCTGAACACACTGCAAACGGACAGGGCAGTCCCAGCAAAAACCCCGCCAAGAGCGACAGGTCCAGCCTAAGGCTGAGGAACGTGAAGAAAAGTCCTCGAGCTGTTTTTGTGCAAGAAGTTCTTGTGCTTTATCCCTTGCTCCAAAGCCTGAGCCCTGCAGCTGACCACTTACTTCATGGACCTGAAGAAAGGCAGGAGTAAAACTTGCCCATGCCTCAAGAGTTGCTGTGAACTGTAACAGCTTATATTTTAGACTTAGAAAATAGAACAGAATAGGAGATGCAGAGAAAGCACACAGAACAAGTCTGGTCTACTGCAATCTGTGCAAAAATAAGACATCAAATAATTGTCCTTCCAGTCATTGTGCGTGTCCCATCAGAAATATGAAGGAAAAAGTCCCATTCATCATCTACCCCTTTTAAAATTAGTTTTGTTCCTGTTTAAAATTGTGCTGCTGCAGATTTATTATTGTTTACATCAGCTGCTGGTAAGTTATTGGGTTTGGACTTGTAATTATTTGCAAGATGCAGAGAATATCATCAGTGAAAAGGATGACATTGTTTTGAGGTAATTTTTATTATTTCCTCAGAGGAACATAGCCCACCAAGACTATTTAGTTTGCATAAACCTTGTAATCTTTTCTTACAAATCACGTACAGAAATATTTCCCAGTGTCTGCTGAACATGGTGATAGCAAATACATGTAGGCACAGCAAGTAATTTAGGGAGTATTTTTGTTTTATTTATAACATGGAAGTGAACAGGATGGTCTGTTTGCAGTTGCCATGGAAATTGCTGGCATTAGCTCACTTCTTACCAAAGAGGAAGCAAAGAGCTTTTCACTTTTTGCTATTTAACCTCTTTTAATATTAAAATCCTATATACTGCAGTAGTACAAATCTCCCCTCTTTGGCAGGTCAAGGGCATTCTAGAGCCACCCTTGCTAAAAAGAAATCAGCTATTTTGAGTACTGTGCATATGCCTTGTGAACATGATGTTTCTTGAAACAGATTGAGCTCATCTGCTTAGAAGCATCTCCTTTTTTGCCTTTTTAATATTTAGATGTCTTTGGATGGTGAAAGCAACAAAAACTGGTGAAATTCAGACTAATGAAGTTAATGCAAAGCACCTCACGTAATTTTTACAATCTCCTCCCTATCACATTTTTCTGTGATGTAATCCCAAGGGATAGAGAGTCTCACCAATGACAGACATCTGTGTTACACTGATCACTCATTCCACTCTAAAAGTTCAAACAGCAAAAGCAACACAAAATCCCTTTTGGCTTGCAGAATTACAGCCTTGAAGAGAGAGAGGTGACTCCAAAAAGCCCCGTAGTATTTCACTTCTACCCTTGCAGATAATGGCAGGTAAGAAGTTCCCAGTTAATGTAAAGTTAGGTAGCAACATAAAACCCTTCTTGGATACCACAGCAAAATTCAGTTTCCGTGAAGACTCATTCTGCACCTGTACGATAGTGAAGCAGCAATTCTGAATCTAGCACAGCCTCTAGCTCTGAGCTGGCAAGGCTGGGTGTCCTCTGGAGCCAGAGAGAAGCATCTACCTTGTCCCAATCACTAGTATTTTAGAGTTATCAAAGGGCCTGGAGGATCTGCTTTTGCCTTAAGTCTGACCACTGTTTGGAAAAAGTAAAAAAAAAAAAAAAAAAATTACTTAAGCTAGAACATATCTTTTAAGAAAATATTTGAAAGTTTCTGGTGTTGGAAAACCCACCAACCTCTTGGCAGACTGGAAGAGGGGGAAGAGAGACTTCCTTCCTTTTGGGGGAGAAAGACTCATTTAGTCTGTCTGGAGCAGGAAGAAAACAAGTCAGCCTGGAGAAGGTAGGGAAGAAAATTTTTAGTGAAAGCATGCAGTTCCTCCTATTCCTCAATATGCCCAAATATCAAGGCTGTAAAAATGTATAATTCTAAAGAAAAAAGCACCAAGCAAAAACACCAACATCTTCCTTACCAAAATATAGTCTCCTTTTCCCAACCATAGAAGGTGAAAATATTTTAAAATACGGGGAAAGAAAGGAACAAGTGAGTGTTAAGAAATAAAGAAGTCTTTCACTCACCTTGGTTTTTATTAGATCGTGCACAAGGTCACATTTCAAGTGTCCCCTGCATCTCTTTCTCCTGTAAGGGCCCCCCGCTACCCATTTTTCAATCAGCATTTTGTAGTTTCCTGCAGCCTCACAGTGTTTGTAGTAACCCACCGTGGTGTACGGCATAGCAGGACTCCTGATCCACACAGCAGGCTGTGTGCGAGTTTCACTCCGTAGGGCAGGGTACAGAACTGCTGCGTTTGACCACAGAGCACCCCCCACTTCCACCGCCGCCGGCAGCAGCCTCCTGCCTCCGGTTTTGTGAAACACAGGAGTTATCAGCCAGTGGGCAGAGCAGCCAGGACCTTACAGACATGGCTAACACCAAATCGGGTTTTTACTGTTAGGTGAGGAAATTAAAAAGATATAGGAAAAAATTGGCTGGACTTGTGCCACCCTGTTTAAAGGTGAGCTGTAAATAATCAGTCAGTAACGCAGGTAATGTGAGGTCAGGTGTCAAGTGCCCTTCCTAGCGTCATTACACGGGGCAGCCAGCACCTACCCGTGCTCACATCTCACTTCCAAAGCACACGCGCGCGTGAGTGCGGATAAAAAATGCTGTTCATCTTTAACCGGGAACCCTTCAAGTCGATATATTGCTTAACCGGCAAATAACACAGCACTTTGGACAGAGGTGAAATGTGGAGATCATCTCTCTATTACGAGAGCCTGGCAGCAGCGTTCGGCACCAGCTGGAAATTGTACAGGGTCTTATCAGGCCAGGCTGTCAGGAGGGAGTCGCTATAATCTAATCTTGATGTGAGAAATGCACAGATAACCGATTCAAGGTCAGGACAGCTACAGACCATAGATATTTGTTAAAAGATAAGAGAGCTTCTGAAATAACTTTCAGGATCACAATTTGCTGAGGTAAGCAAAATTTTTTAAAAATTTTAATCTGCTTTCCAATGAGGAAAAGTGCAGGTAGCAGAGATGGACAAAGAGCATTTCACCTCAGACAGAGCTGCCTTTCTGCACTGTTTCAGTCGGTGATCCATCTGCATCACTTGTAAGGAACAGTAATAGGCTGCCAATATTTTAATAAGAAGCTGCCACAGAATTCCCTCTCAACTGTGATAAATCTGCAAGCTCCAGGGAAGGCTTGTTTGTGGAAGGAACTGGCAAGAAATTAGAAATTCATCCATTTTTCTTCCTTTTTCCACTGAAATGTGCACTTCAGCAAAACAGACCGGGTGAAGGAGATGCTGATATAGTGCTGTAGAGTGCTCCACCCGTTCTGTGTGCTGGAAAGACATGAACTTCCTCCAGAAGCTATTTAGACTCGTTAGCACGCACTGTGCCTGTACTAATGAGTCCTCTCTCTCAGCAGGGCTCACCGGTTACAGGGATTTAGAACAGGAGGGAGCTGATGCCTGTCTGCCTTGGAGAGGGGCAGAGCTAACGCACATCCCTGCACCCAGCTATGCTGCCAACCCCCAAAAGACCAAACCAGAAAATTCTAGGGCTGGGGGTTGGGGAGACCAAGGTTGTACGGACAGGTAGAAGGAAAGGTAAGCAGGACACCAATCAGAAAGGCAGAGTTCACATTTCAGGACACTACTCATTTACTGGCACACCCTGCATCATCACTGTTCATCTGGTTTTGGTCTCATACAGGAATCCCACATCCCAGCCTATACAAACACAGAACCAAAAAACAGTCTCTGCTTTGAGTTCGTGGTACAGCTGTGCATCAGACACTTAGAGGTACAGCAGGGCATCATCCCAGTAGCAGCACCCTGGATTAAAAGTGTGATTTTGGGGGTTTTTATAGTTTATTTATCCCATGCTCATATAGAAAGTAAGATCCTTGGCTTACCAGTTGCTTTTGAATAACCAGTTTGTAGGCAGGACTTCCTTGGGTAGAGTTCACAATACTCTGTGCTGAGGAAGACATGGGCGGAGTGGAGAAAGCCAAAGTACCTATCCCATCCCACATATCTGGAATAGAATATAAAAACCATTCTTGACAGCTGGCTAAATTAAGAGAGACAAGATGGACCTTAAATAGAGAATTAGCACTTTGCTACTGCTGCTGACTGCTCCCTCGCTGTCCCTGGTTGCAACATATTACCGCTATCTGCTGTTAGTAGGGAACTTCTGCATGCTAGTGTTTTATTTCTGAGGGACAATCAAGTATCGGAGTGACAGTGCACAACCCTGCAAAATACACTGCAGACCAACCTCACCAGCCGGTACACAGCAGTTAGTTAGCAGCTGCTTTTTTCCTTCTTTCTTTTCCCTTATTTTAAAGGAATAGTTGTTGGCATTTCAAGCTTTTCTTCTTAAATATTCAGTAAAAACGCAGGTACATGGGGCAAGTTAGTGATTTGTTCAGGGATTTTTGTGAACACAACCCAAGATCATTTTTTTTAACCAAATCATCCTATTTTGCCTGCCTTTCAATTGTTAATCTAATACAAGAAGTAGAGTGACTCTAGTTCTTTGAATTCTTTTACTTTGGTCAAAAAAATTTCTATAGAGGATGTTTTACTTTCCAGATAGGGTAATGAAACATTTCTGTTGGCTTCACACCAGGGATTGTAAACAGGTATCTATCCTTGTTTAATTTCACAGTAAATAAAGTCTTCTATACATTCTTACTGCTGAAGTGGTCTAAACTAGATTTATTTCAACATCTATTTCTTATGGCCTGGTAAATTCCAATAGAAAACTAAGTTGACCTGCTACAAGGTAATCAGATCTCTGGTGGAAAAGCAAGAATACATGTTGTATGGAAAAAGTTAAAAAAAAAAAATCCTATCTAGAAAGAACTGAAAATGTATTAACTTCATCCCCTCTCCTCAATGCCCCCTGACACCCCAGGAGCTTCAGAGAGATTCTACCTTTCTTCAGCAAGTGGTAGAAAAATCAAATTCGACATATGCTGCTGCTACCAAGTGGAAGAAGGGGGACTGGCGGAATATAGGAACAGCAGCACGTTCCCCTCAGTGCCACCTCTTTTTTGTTTGTTTGTTTTTTGTTTTGTTTTGTTTTGTGAAAACACCGACGAAAGGCTGATAGAAAGGCCAGCATCATCTGATCCAAGGTCTGTGGCTGGCATTGAGCAGGCATCGCTTTTTCTGATCCATATTCTGTGGCTGCAGTTCTCTGGGTACTTCTAGCAAAGGTAATGATGCTTTATTAGGTTTCCAGAAAATCCCTTTCCATTCTGTGGTCAGTTCTACTATATAACTTCCATTTTTCCATTATTTCCCCCTTTCCATTTAGTTTGTAATTGCCATTTTCCCCCTCCAAAGCTCCTGCCAGTCAACCATCATATTGGTGATTTGGGCTGAGTAAGCTTTAATGACAGACCAGGGCCCCTGCTGCGTTAGGCAGCCTGCAGACAAGGGAAGAAAGAGTCCTTTGCCACAGAGGACTTGCAATCCCAACCCCTCCAGTCTGTAACGCTTTGTCTTCTGATTCTTAAAACCTTATTTAACAGCATCCAGACAACGTACTGTTGAGGGCTGTGTAGCTTTCCACGCGCATGCACTCCTCGAGAGAGACCTGTATTGTCGGGGATACTTCCAAACCAATAACCATGTGGCCTCAAAGTCACTTCATTCAGTAGCTTGTTTTGTTCCTTCTTCTCTGATGGTGTATTCAGCCCCCAGGGCTCATTGCCGCAGGCCAGCTCCTCCAGCGAAACAACGTCCCCTCCAAAGTCTCCTTGGTGCTACCTTTGCTCTGCTGGACGCTACTTTAATAAGGGCCCCTTGTTCTCCTCAGCACCACATCCCACATGGGGAGCCCGCGCCTCAGGCTCGCTTCCTGCTGGCACTCTGGCCAAATCCACCGCCGTTAAACAAATCCTCAGCTCCCCTGGACTCCCAGCTCCACTCCAGCACTTTTAAGTACAGATAGCACAATTCAGGGCTTTATCTGCCTCCAGCCGAGAGCTGGTACATAGGACTTTAGTGTGCGGAGCTGAGCGTACTCACTACAGTCCTACAAAGTAAACAGGGCTGCTGCAGCAGCTTGCTGGAAGAGGAGGAAACACCCCACAGAAACCAGCTGTCAGGCACCAGCGATGGAAACCTTCTGAGTTTCATCGCACGCATCGCAACACTTTAAACCCTGAATAATTAACAATGGAAAATCTCTTTCCAAGAACATAATGGTATGCTGTTGGATATCATCATATTGACAAGAAGCTTTTCAGTCCTGAAACAGGAAAGAAAAGATGGTGACCAAAGGTAATAGGCCCCAGTGACTTCTGAGACTGAGAGCCCACGAAGAAGACTCCAGGAGCTGTGTATCATTTTTCAATCACTAACATTAAACCACAGTGACCACTAAGATAAGTGCCCACATGGGATTCAGATTAAATAGGGTCAGGAAGGGCACCATGACTACAGAGAAATAATCAATAATCTTTGCTATCAACAGCTGAGGCAAGACTGGGTGGTTGGTCTGTTGTTTGGTTTTTTTTTTTTTTTAATTACTACTTCAAAAGGGAAAGGAAGTAGGTTTTGGTTTCACCCAATTTTCAGGAGTTTTCCTATGAGGACTAATTCTCCCTTTCATATCATTATTTTCTTCTGACTAAAATGGTTTTTTTTCCATTGCCCTTCCATTGGTCCTCATCGTACCAAGGCAAGCAGATGGTGAAAACTTTAAAACACAATAGTGTTTTCAAAAGAAATTTTTCAGCATTCTCAGTTTCACCACTCCCTATCTGCAGAATCAGTCGTGGTTCTTTTAAAGTACAATCCAAAGGAGGCTATTAATTTGTGAAAGGCTATAATTACCAGTAACAGCCGGCTATACTGACAGCACACTTTCGAGAAGGGGCAGATAGCCCAACATTACGAAGCTGGGAAAGAGAGCACAGATGAAAATGAGAATTAACTAGAAAGACAAGGCCAAAGTGGAAAAGAAGAGCATAGATCCACTCAGAACTAATAACTTAGCATTTTCCTACTACTGAGAATTCAAATATTTCCATTTTTTATTCAGACTATGAATGAAAACCTGAAATCTCAATTTCCTGTAGTAAGACAAAGATTTTAATTATTTTTTTCCAAAACAAATTTTTCCTTTTTTTTTTTTTTTTAAGTGAGCTGCAGAAGTTCATCGCCCTGACTCCAAGAAATCCTCAAAGCAGCCACAAAATTGACGGAGAACTAAATTGTCCCCTGGTATCAAGAGAGCTCCCACCATAAGACTGGAGACTCTTTGTTCCAGCTCAACCTCCAGATCTCCAGAAACTGGCCCCAAGGCAGCTCCACACTCTGGAACTGTTACTATTACTTCAGTGCTCTGGAGAAGCCTCCCACTAGGCTACCAGGGAAGCTCCTGCCCAAGTCAACTTCATCTCCATTTCAATCAAGTCCACCGAAATATGAAGGGGGCAATAGATTTATCAAGACAACAGAAGTTTCCCTAAACACTTCTCATAAAAAGGAGAAAAATGCCCCAAAAGTCAAGAAAATTATACTACACCAGCTCACACCCCCTGCCTAAAATCTTAGAAAACTTGATTATAGTACCTGGCTGTCCCATCAAACCCTTGTTCTCCTCATCAATAAGCAGTTATTTAAACACAAGGGATTTGACACAAGGATTCAAATGCAGAAACTTTACTGACAAGGATCAAAATGTGCATGGCCAAAGGTCTAGGCTTGGAGCCAGCAGTGCTCATGATGACGAACAAAGGCACAGCCATAGCTTTCTATTACTGGCCAAGTGAGGAGCAACTGCAAACTGTGCACTAAAGAAAGCTAGGGCTCCCCACAGCTGTTTACAGAAGAAAACACTCCCTGAACAACCACAGCCCACATGAAAGAACTTAAATAAGCTTCAGCTGAAGAGACTTAAGGTCCAAAACTAATTGCCTTTGGTTCGTCACAGCTCTAAACTGGTGGGTCTTAACTTTCTATTACCGGGTGCAGATGGTCCCCTAGAGAAGTCAGTGGAGAGAAGGGACCAGTCGGAAGCATTGTCTTGCCTGTCCTCTGCTCTCTAGCCTTTGCAGTCCGTGCCTTGCCCCAGACATTCAGTTCATGCCTCATTCATGGTACATGGGCAAGCTGTGCCTAAGTATTTCATGCCTCACTGCTGACTATAGGGAGACACAGACATCCACATCACAGTTGCCAAAACTCTTCTTGCTCATCCAAAAAAACGAGCTTCCAGCTTTTCCAGGTCTTTGCACTAACATGCTTCCCACTCTTCCTGGAGCTGCACCATTACATGGTGGTGCTTGTTGGCCAGTGCTGCCTTCAGCAGCAGAGGCTGGAAGACACAAACCATCTCTGATCCAAGAGCCAGCTAGCCAGAACCCACACCAAACCTCCTACCTACCTTCAACTTATTTCTGAAAACAAACCTTTATCAGGGCAACAACTGTGTCTTCAGGCAAGCCTGGTCACCAGTGGTTAAAAAAAAGAGACCCTAAAGCAGATGAAAGAAAAGCATGCAAGCCCTTTCCAACACTGCTCTTAATTACTGATGTAACAGGCTGCCTTCTTTCAAAGACAGTAATAGCAAATTCCCTCCCACCTCTCTAACTAAAAATTAATGTTAGAAATGAGCTGGTGTATTTTAAAAGAAGTCTATTTTGATTTTAGAATCCCACACTTATCTTTACACACAGTGTCAGGGTGCCTTAAAGCATTAAATAATTCCCTGCCATCCTCTTCCTTGCAGAAATGTCATTCCTCTATTCTTCCCTCCTCCTCCTTTGACATTAATAATTATAATTGACATTATTGTGCTGGCCTAGAACTCAGTCTTGTGCTGGGTCTTAGCTTTGTCACAGATATTTCTTGTGACCTTGGAAAAGTCGTTTCATATCCATGCATCAGTTTCAGTTACATGGCCAGACGTAAGAAATTTTATTTCATTTAATCCTTCCCCTCTTTGGCACGGAGGATGCACAGTGCTTAACAGAATGGGGCCCTGCTCTAGGTTATCACCA
>NW_010409789.1:55754-56065 GCF_000710305.1 Buceros rhinoceros silvestris
CGTTTAGCCATTCCGGCTAAATAAACCCCGATCCGCTACCGTGCATATTTCCTGCAAGCGCTGCCAAAAAGACAACGTGAAACCCAGTGAGCCACAACTTGAGCCTTCTGGAGGGAGAGACAAGGATGATTTTAGGACTCAGCCTCAGAGGGTAAACGTTTCCTTTATAAAAGACATCCACAATCAGTATTACAAGATCTGATCATAAGATCTTCCAACAGATTACAGCTACAATCAGTCAAAACACAGCACCTAAAGTAGTAAAATAACCAAATGCTGCTGAATATCAGTGGGAACTCAGTGCCCAGTTC
>NW_010409789.1:56212-58942 GCF_000710305.1 Buceros rhinoceros silvestris
CTTTGAAAGGCCAGGATGGAAGAAGGGTTGATAACTTTTGGAGCTTCTGTTATCCCTGCTCCCCATTGCGCCTCTTCCTGTATGCTGGGCCCTTGTCAGTCATACCCATTTAAGAGCACTCTCCTCAGCAGAGGCCAATTGTTGCACCTAAAATAAATTGCTCAACTAATCAGCACAAGCTGAAGTTAAAGGGCTGAGTGGCTCTGTGAATATCAAGAGTGGCATTTCATCTGTGGGATGCCATCTGTGGCTTAGGCTCAACCAAAGAGCCTATGTTTAATTAATGTGGCTGTAATTTGCTGAGATCTTAATAGATCATGGACCATTCCACTTAATCACAACACACAATTTGGCATATTTGAGCCATCCTGCATGATATTCTGTGTACTGAGGGCTAAGCTGACACAG
Source organism: Buceros rhinoceros silvestris (assembly GCF_000710305.1). Lineage (NCBI taxonomy): Eukaryota > Metazoa > Chordata > Aves > Bucerotiformes > Bucerotidae > Buceros > Buceros rhinoceros. The sequence continues at coordinate 56,621 of NW_010409789.1, forward strand.
AGTTTGAACTACCTCTTACCCTCCATAAAAGTTTGGGTCGTTCCAGATGTCAGTGCTGTGTAAAGCAGCATGGGAAATCTCAGATGGCTGTTGCCTGTCCTGTACCTGACCTGTAAATAAACACGGGCTTTGCCAGTGCCTTCACACTGTAAAAAGCGAGTTCTGTCCCTTGAAACACAAAAGCAAATCCACAAAGTAAAGTGAGGAATAGCTGCCAAAGGTCAGGAGCAGACCAAAGTCAGGGAAAAACTCTTTCCTTCCTCCTCTTTCAGGACTCTAGACTGGCAACTGCAAGGTGACAGTGGTGTTTGCAGCAGGGAAGAGGGGACCTCAGCTTGAGGGATGGAAATGTGGCTGAACAGAGGATGCTGAGATACTCAATAGAGGCCCAAGAATGTATGGAATACAGCAGGGAGGAAGGAGGGGTGTATTCTTTCACAGTCCCCTTCTTCATTTTTCATCAAACATCTTCCCTGTTTGGCTTATGTACATATCACTATACATATATTAAAAAGAAATTTAAAAGGCTGTTTCAGACTGTCCCCTCATCAGGTCAGAAATCATCATTGCTTATTAGCCAGACACATGATTAATGTCACTGAGGAACTGGAAGAAAAAAATAGAACTGAGCTGTTTCCTGAGCTGTTAGCATTCCTCAACCTAATCTTTGTTAATAAGGTCCCACTTTAAAAATAACATTATTGGCACACTTTAACCCTCACCCATATTCCTATTCCTTCCCCAGACCCAGAATCCCACCATTTCTTTGCTCTTGTTCTCTCTTCGGCCACACAGTGTTCATTGCCAAAGTTTAGCGACCAGTTACAAGAATGGAGTGTGTTGGGTTTACATGGCCAGGTTTTGGTAGTGGGGAGAGCTGTAGGGATGGCTTTTGTGAGAGGCTGCTAGAAGCTTCCCCTGTGTCTGATAGAGCAAATTCCAGCAAGCTCCAAGACAGACCCACCACTGGCCAAGGCTGAGCTCATCAGAAACAGAGGTAGCACATCTGTGATAACATATTTAAGAAGGGGTGAAAAAAAAACAACTGGGGGGCAACAACAGCAGCTGGAGAGTGGAGTGAGAACATGCATGTGAAATACCTCTGCAGACACCAAGGTCAGTGAAGGAGTGGGAGAAGGTGTTCCAGGTGTTGGAGCAAAGATTCCTCTGCAGCCCGTGGTGCAGCCCATGGTGAGGCAGGCTGTCCCCTGGTGGAGCAGATACCATCTGCAGTCCATGGAAGACCCCACGCCAGAGCAGGTGGCTGCCCAGAAGAGACTGTGACTCCATGGGAAGCCCATGCTGGTGTGGACCTGTGGAAAAAAGAGAAAAAAGCCGGAAAAAGCTGAAGCAGGTTTGCTGGCAGGACTTGTGACTCTATGGGGGACCCACGCTGGATCAGTTTGTTCCAAAAGAACTGCACCCCAAGGAAGGGACTCACACTGGAGCAGTTCATGAAGAAATGCAGGCCATGGGAAGGACCCACATAGGAGAATTTTGTGGAGGACTGTCTTTCATGGGAGGGACCCCACACTAGAGCAGGGCAAGAGCATGAGGAGTCCTCCCCCTGAGGAGGAAGGAGTGGCAGAAACAATGCATGATGTACAATGCAACCCACATTCCCAATCACCCTGCAAGGTTGGATGGGGAGGAGGTAGACAATTCAGGAGTGAAGTTAAGCCTGGGAAGAAGGGAGGGGTGATGGGAAGGTGTTTTTAGGATTTGATTTATTTCTCATGACCCTTCTCTGATTTGATTGGTAATAAATGAAACTAATTTCCACAAGTCAAGTCTGTTTTGCCTGTGGTGGTAATTATTGAGTGATATCTCCCTGTCCTTATCTCAGCCCATGAGCCTTTTTCTCTCCCCTGTCCAGCTGAGAAGGGGAGTGATAAGGCAGCTCTGGTGGCCACCTGGCATCGAGCAAGAGTCAACTCAACACACTGAGGTCTGAGCAACCCAAAGCTAAGGATTAGCTGTTGTTACAGTCTATCTGTTACTTGGGGCTCAGGGCTAAAAAAGAAGAGATCTAAATGAATAAGCTGCTCTGATTTTAAAAAAAGATTCTTCTCTAAATCACATATATAGAAAGGCTTCCCAAGTACAGGGTTTTCTCCATGTGCGTAGCCAATTATTTGTCAGCAACTGCTTAAACCGTGGGGAGCACGTGTGTGCATGTGTGCACACATGCACAGGGAGAGGAACAACAACCTAAGGACAAGAAATGCCAGAGCCCAGAGGTTTCCCCATTGACTCCTGGGGTGCTGGGGTTGCTAAGCAGAAAGTGACAAGGAAATACAAGCTCTGAGCTTTTTTTTTTTT
>NW_010409790.1:0-13153 GCF_000710305.1 Buceros rhinoceros silvestris
TATTATTTAAATAATTATTAAAACATTATTTTAATACTACTAATAATTACTTCCTGTGTTACTAACTAATATTGCAGGTAGTATGTTCCCTTTAATCTGGTAATATGCCACAAGTATCTTTGGAAAACCAGGAATGTGAAAGTAAGAAAACCTAGACAGAACACAGGTGTGTGATGAATGACAGTTATCAAAGTCACCTCATTGCATGTTGATATCATATTATTGGCTTTTATAACAAAAAAAAAAGTATCTTTGGAAAACCAGGAATGTGAAAGTAAGAAAACCTAGACAGAACACAGGTGTGTGATGAATGACAGTTATCAAAGTCACCTCATTGCATGTTGATATCATATTATTGGCTTGTATAGAAAAGTAGAGCTTGGAGACAATTAACTTCAACTGCTGGGAAGTTCAGTAATGAGCCCAGAAGAATAATAAAACTGTATTTAAGTCAATAGCTTAAAGGAAACAGCTGTGCAAGAACAATGACTTTTGAAACAGTGTATCTTGACAGAAGCACGGATGCCGTACATTTCAGCCTTGTTCATTTGTCAACACAAAGCCAAGATAAAGTCTTGCGGTGTTAGGTAAACTCCATAGCTAAAAATATAGTTTGACACTTCTTGTAGACACATGACAAGTCTGCACAAAGAATATATTGATATTCTTCTCAGCTATAAAAGTATGCTTTTAAGAGAGGGTGAATACTTTTATTGAATTTAGATTCAAGCAGTGTAACATTGCATTCAAATAATTTTAACCAGATGTTGTTACATTTTAATTCTTCACAAGTTTTACAAATACAGATGGTAAGGAGATTGGGTGTGAAATATTTCCAAACAGAAGCCTTAATTACTATTTAGAAACTATTTTGCAGTTGATATAACTTCTACAACTGTTTATCTAATTTCTCAAAACTGTGTGCCCTAATTAGAATTGAGTAATTTTCATAATTTTGTTTAGTGAATGCAAAATTTTTGTCACTTTAAATTCTCTTTTTCATATGGACTTTCCAGAAACTTTATAGCATACCTGTTCCTAAACTGACCATACCATCCACAGTGATGCTAATTGTGTATATGCATTACACATTGTCCGTGAGGAACAAATAACAGACACCAAGACTGTCACATCTGTAATTTACATCTAACAGTTCTGCTGAGAGTGTAATAAACTGTGAAAGTCTGACTACCTTGTGAAGCACCAGAATGCAAGAAGAAGAGTAAAGTCTTTATGCTAAATATCATTCTCTTTTAGGTGAGAATAAAATAGTGATCCTTCTTGCCATACATTCACATTGATGGGCTTGTCCTAAAGTTTAAAGCTGTGGAATGGAGAGTAGAATTTATCCCTTCATCCTTTCTCGTAGTAACTTTCCAGTGATTTTGGCAAGACAAAGATCCTGAATCAGAACTGGTTTTAACCTTCAGGAATGAGCAGAAGGTATTTTGGGTTCCCTCGTGAATCACAGACTCCTCCATCTTTGTTCTGGTTTGGCAAACCCATTTCTATTTCCTTGTGTAGAACAACTGAGGTATTTCTTCCATGTCAGTCATCACAAGGTCAGCTTTACAAAGGGCAGTTGCACAGAAATATATTGTACTTCTCACGCATGGGGCAGCCTTTTGGATTTTTGTGGGAAGTCTCATACCAGCTCACCTCCAGTAGATATCTAGATGGTCCCAAGCCATACTTCCATTATGTATTTGCAGCACCTTGTTATTAACATTCTGACAAAGAGAAATTGGTATGATGATGTCTTTGAGGAGATGTGCAAACAACATTGACGTTTTACAGTTGAACAGTAAGAGCCGAGTCAGAGCTTTAGGAGCAGAAAAGCACAAATGTGGTTTCAAGCTCATACTGTCCTCTCATGCCCAAGTCTCAGGCTAGGGATCTGGGCCAAGAAGTACTGCTACCTTCGGAACTTATTTAAAATGAAAGTGATATTAGACTGGTTTTTGTGTGGAAGACATGTCATGTGTCTGCAAGGACAACTCCAGAGAAAATGAAACGTGTCCAAAATGTGCCCATAACTTGATATTTACAGTGATGAAAAAATGATGAAATCTCCAGTACAGCAAACAGGCACAGCTGGGTGAGCAAGTTCATATGAACTCAGGTAGCTAAAGTTAAATGGGTTTCATTTGTTTGCCTTCCTTAACGTTTCTGTATGGTTGGTACCACTTGTCTGGTTACTTTTTTTTGTATCGTACAGAAGCTACAAAGCAGCATGTTCTTATTGCCATGACAATGTTGGAATCAAACAAAACTGTGGAAATGAAGATGGCCATGGCCATGCAGATCTTTCTTGAGTGGCCTCTTCAGTCTTCTTCTACCGTCCTTCAGCTGGATATTACAACCACACACGAGTCAGCTCGTGTGGCTCACATGAACTTCGCACTTCAATGCAAAGTCAGTGGGTTCAAAATGCTGCCAAAAGGTTTGTTATTTTGATTCGAGAAAGCTATCTCCAGATTTTAAACTCCCCAATTTTATTCATAAGTGGAAAAAGCAATATAAGCTGTAGAAAACTGCTGCTAGTCACGTTCCAATTGACAACTTAATCTATTCCTAATCATTGTGCTATAGTATTTATTGAAGGGTTTCTAATTTATGGTGTAATTAATGAGAAAGGAACCATAGACCTTATTTTCAAGCTGGAAATTTGTTGCCATCACACTAATAAGAAGAAAGAAAAAAATTTTTGCAAGTTACTTATCTATAAAACTTCTGAAAAAAGTACTAAAATAATTACCGTTAGTGGATTTGCCCTGAAATTAAGCATATCTGTACAATGTATGCTGATAAAAATGCTGCAAAAGTTATAAACCCAGAAAATTCTTGGATCAGAAAAATACAAAGAATCTAGAATGTGAAAGAAGACAGAGGCAGAAAAACAGGTATTTTGGAGATTCATTAATAGCAATTCAGGATTTCTCACTCAAAAATTTAGATTTAAAAACCTCACACTGAAACAACAGTTACAAAACGAAGAATAAGCAGAGACAAAATGTATTTTAACTCCATTTCAGTGTCTTCCCACAGCATCATGAGTATTGTAAAAGAATTTATTAAGAGCAACCATACATGTGCTCTCTGTGCTGGTTGTGTGTTCTGCTGTAAAATAGTATGGATGTGTATTTGCCATATATTTATGATGTCATATAAGAATTTTGACAGATAAATGCCCTCGTAAGTAGCACCCTTCAGAAATATCCTTTTCAGTGCTCAATGAGAACTTTTGTGATGCTGTAGCTAAAACCACACAAGTAAATTTGGTTGTTTTGCTTGAGTAACACTTAAATCTGATACTAATTCTTCTGACTGAAGTAGTTAGTTGTTTGCCTTTTTAACACTTTCGTAGCAACATAGCAACTTCAGCTTTGCTTCATTTTCATCTGCGTTTTTTCACTGTCCATTCTTGATTCCTAGCATTCTGAAATTATTTTGTTACTAATAATTACAGTGGAGTTGTGACAGTGTAGAAGCAATGCAGACTGCTAGAAAGAGGGCATACTTTGAGCTTTCTTGCTGACTCCCAAAGAACACTTCAGATCATTTAGTATAACCAGAACAATCAAAGGAGAAGGTCCAGGTGGAATGATGGAGGACAAAATTAATCCCTGAGTTTGTACAGAGAAGTCTTGAGCCTTGAGATCATTTGTTATGTGTTAGATAATATGATTTCATTGTAGGATTGGGAAGATCTCCGGTGAGACTAGTTTGAGGGTGGCATGCTATTGGGAGGCAGGTGGCAAGCAGGAGGGTCGTTCAGTAAGAGTGGTAGATAGCCCAGTGCAATAGACTTCGCTGCCTTAGAGACTGGGGCAAGATCTTGAGCTGGGCAATTGCTGACTGTATTTGACTTTACAGTCTGTAAACTGCTGCTTGTACAAAAGTCTGTGGGGAACTGACACATAAGTTCGTTTTTCAGGCTGTGTCTCTGCCAGTCTGATCCTAAGAGCACGCTGGTCTGGCCAGAAAGGCATATGTGTATAAAAAACTAAATCCTATGTTTATGCATAGAATACATTTGTAGATAAAAATGCATGCAAAAATCCAAAACAAAAAAATGCAAATGCATGCATCATTTATGTATAAACTTTTTTTCGTGTACTGGCATGAGACTTGTGTGCTATTAAAAAATTCACCATTAAAAATAAACACTAATATCATTTTACAGATTTTAATCCTCCAAGTAATGTATTTTTCCATCCCCCTTTTCTTCCACTGTAAGAGGGCTTAATATAAGTATCTCCATGACACAGGAACTCACTCATTCACCGCTTTTATGCTACCTTGGTTGTTACACTGAAACAGCCAGCAGGCAGATTGTCATTTTTCTGATCATTTTCATCAATTCTATGCAGCAGATTGCAAGTAACATCTCCAAATATATCTTGTTTACCATCATTGGTAATTGCTAGCATATTTTTGGTAATTTTGTAGTCAAAAATGGGAAAAACTAATGCTACTAAAAATGACGTAAATGTTACTTTCCAATACTGAGTCTTGTGCTGTGGTTAAAGATCTGAAGAATATGATTCTGCAGTCAGTCCTTCCCTTGACTGATCACTAACTTGCCTGCAAATTCTGTGTGTCCATTGTTTGCAGGATTGTCCAGATCTTTCACAGCCTTATTTTTGTGGTGGAAATGATTGAGAGTAGACACATGTGTGTGGAAAGCCAGGGACAGATAGCTTTACAACACAGGGTTCAAGAGCTGTTCAAATTTATGTCCTACATTTTTGGAACCAAAAAGTTTCATGGTTTCTGGGAGGGGTCTGGGCTTGGTGAAGATGTGGTGTTGAACATATCTGGCACAGAGTACCTATATTGAACAGTGATATTCTGTTTGTACTAGTACAGAAAAAGTCCAGATGAATCAACATTTGGTAGATCATCAATCAGAGCAAAGAGAAAACTCAGTAGTCTTCTCATGCTAAACTAAATTTAATTGCTGTCTGCTGAATATAGTATTACAACATAGTTTAAGCTGTTAGTCTATTACCTGAACAGAAAAATTCACATCAGGAATCAGTTTAACTTCATCACATTTCATTTGTCAACTGGAGCAAAATAGTGTGTGCCTGTGGCAACTAGCTGTGATACAGGGCACTCAACCTCTTCCGTTGAGGGTCACTTATGCACTTTCTCTAGTATAGAGGATGCAAAATGGCACTTTATTATGTAATGAACAGAGCTATATAGTGTTCCACTAAGCCTCGCCCATCGTGGGTGGTTACTGCATTCCTGTAACGTAAGCACGTAATCTTCCGAGCGCCTATACTGCCACCCAGTGTACCACAACAGTGTACCGCAACATGTGCCCACCTAACTCCAAGTCCACATGTGCAAACCCCAGCATAAGAAGCACAAGGATGTTCAATGGATGGATGTCAGGCCTGGGTTACAAGAAGGAAAGCTATGGGTTTTGGTACTACATCGAAGTTAATATGCCAGCCTCTCAGGAGGCCAAAGACATTTTAGGTCAGCCACCTGTGGATGAAAGTTAAGTTCATGCAGATGGCATTGTGGTCCTCAGAGAAAACACACTGGCTCGTACTGATGCCAGTTAGGAATTTCTTTGCTGCATTCCAGTAGTGCTGCATTGTGGACTAAAGATGCTCAGAAACTCATATAAAGTCTCTTCAGATATTTATCAAATGATGCAACAAAGCTTATAAATTACTAAGCAATTATTCCATTGTTTCTCTAGCAGACATCAAAGAGAGATTCACATGACAGCTTTGGATTCTGTGTATTTTTAGACTTAAGATGTTTAAGATGTCTTAATTACTCATGAAAGTGAAAAATCTAGAGAATACTCTAATTAGAAGTACTTTCATAATTAAGAACTTCAGGTAGTATCTTTTCTGCCCGTTTCTCAAGCACATGGTAACACTGGCTATCAGACCTGAACTTTCTGCTCTCAAAAGTTGTGTCTTTAGTTTGTCTTGTCTTGGTTCTTGTCCTGCGGGTCAATCTGTATTACTTCAACAGCTGTTTGAATCCTCTTTTGAATACTTCAGTAATGAATGTTCAATCTGAGATGTCCTAGGAATTATTGTAGTATCTACCTGTCAGTGTCAACCTCCATTTCTGTTGAAGGAAGTGTAAACAACTGCTTTTAAGCTCTGAACTGGATCTCCATTCTTTTGCAACTATACATCAGTATGTCCATTTACTGAGCTTATTTCAACCTCATGCTCTCATTTTTAGTATTTTATCATTTGCACACTTCTCGCTCTGTCTTCCATCAAGGTCATTCTCTTTGTAGAATGACTAAAATGTCATCTCTGACTGTCTATTTTCCTGCTTCATTTTCCCATCAAAAATGATCACATTTTTCAAAGCTGATAAGGGTCTTTATTACACTTTGGTTTTCTGTGCATAGGATTCTGGAGGTCCTATTGCAAACTAAAAATGCTTGTATTTTTGCATGAGAAATACTTCATGCTAGACCTAAGGTCATACCAATTTTATCTAATCTAGAGCTGTAATCATATTTCAGTCTTCATCTGTTATAAAATGTTTTTGCCAATATACACAGAAGAGCTGCAATTTTAATAAAACTGTTTACAGATATTACTGGGGTTTGAGCATATATGGATCTATGTTTATATGCTTGTATAAATAAACCTAAATAATTCTGTTCAAATTTTTCAACCAACTTACATGGGTGTTTTCTTAAGATTCCTGTTTATGTGGCAAGATAAATCAGGAATCTATATGCCAGCTTTAAACATTATGTCTATACTGAGCATCACCACTTATGTCTATCATTTAGGCTTGAAGTTTTACCCCATTAGCTCTGCTGAATAGTAGTTAAGCCAGCAGTATGTGTCCTGGGTTAATATGTACCTGGGTTAAAATGCAAGTGCATCAGCTTGTTTTGCATGGACTATTTTTCAAACTGGAGATGGAATAGAGTTGTCAGGTACAATGTCATGGTGCTCTCATACAATCAGGCTACTCAGTCCTGGGCTGAGTAATTTTAAAATATGTTTTTCTGAAAAAAGACTTAGGAATTACAACGAGAATTCAGAGGCATTGAAACTGGAGCTTAGGTACTGGTTCAAAGATGACCTATCGTAGTCAAGGCAGGGCAGATGAGACTTTAGTAAAGCAGAAAGTGTATATTTGATATAAGGGTGATATAACTTAAATATAAAGGAAACTAACTGAAACTAACTGTAAGTATGTATTTACTTTACCCATTGCAATCATGGATATCTAGTAAATATAGTATCTTTATCTTTTCCCAGATAAAGTGAATTTTGTTGTCTCATATCCCTTGAGAATATGCAGTTATTATATGAGAACACTAATAATCTGATTCTTTACCTTCTCTTTGCAGTTATACGGCAAAGGTATACTATGTTTTTCAAAGTCCTTCTGTTTATGCTTAGGCATTGGAGAGCTCGCTCTTTCTCATTTATCAGTACAAATATCTAGAAGGTATGAAGACAATGTGATCTGGGCTGAGGAGGAGGGACATAGCATTATCCCAAAATATGGTGTTTCTCTCCTTGTTCTGAGAGAGCAAGGCAAACAGCTGGAACTCAGCCAATAGACAGGATGAATGAAATAAAGATGATTTTAAATTGTACGTTACGGCTAATTCAAGCATGTAAATATAATCTGCATTCAATTTTCTGAGAACTCTGGGGGAAAAAGCAGAATTACTTTGTCCAAAAAAAATCCCACCAAACACCCGATCTAGCTGAAGAAAAGTCAGAAGAGAAGGTACAAATGCAATACTAAAACTAGTGTTGATTTTTTAGAGGCAAAAGGGTCAAAGCTTAAGGCAAAATAAGGCAGTCTTGTTATATATTCTCCATGGCATTATGCTAAATGTAAAACAGCTCACCAGCTTTATTAGAAGATGCTTACCAACACTGTTAGTACAGAATTTTGCAATTACTGGCGGTCATTCATTGTTGCTTTGTAAAGACAGAAAGAATTTAAGATACTGATTATAAATCCTTCAAAACTCATGGAATGAGAAACGGCCAAAGCCTAAGTAAGATGTTGAGAAGTCAACTGGTTTTCAACTAAATACTAGCCAGACAATTTTCAACAGAAGGTGCAAAATCTTATGCAAAACACTGATTAAAATGCTTAATCAAGTAAGCCAAGATGACAAACAAGACCAGCTGTAGAGCAAAGATTGTACCGTATCAGCTGTGCACACAGTATGGCTCAGCCTTGAGAAGTGTCCACGTGAGAAGTAATAATTGACCAAAACCTGTTGTTCAAAGGAGAATCTGATATAAAAATCTGCTTTATACCATGTTGATAAAGCAGCATTTTTTAATTTGTACCATCTGAACTTTTAAGAAAATCAACTTTCCCTGTCATGTAAAGTTGGTCTCCTTGAGATTTTTCTTCTTTGTTCTTTATTAAAGAATATATTGGTTTTCTCTACAGTGAGTCTGATGAATATGTATAAGGTAAAAGTACATTTTAATGAGTGACCATTAGCTGACTTTATATGGCTTTGTGTGTATACAGAAGATAAAGAATAAACATGTCAAATAAATGGCCAATAACTGTGCAATCATGATCTAATGTTATTTGCTTTCTTCTAAATTATGTCAGTCTGCTTCCCCATGGGATGAATATTTGCAGATGGATAGTGATGCATATGAAGCCAGGAAGGAAAACCTAAAAAAACCCCAACTTGATTCTTTATATAACAGAGACTCAGTTTCAAATGAAAGTCAGCATAAACACAGACTATACAATGGAAAGCTGAATAACAAATGTATGTTAAAAATTGTGTTCTCAAGCGTATTTCAAAGTGGAACAAATTTCCTTCCGTTCTCTTTGAATGTCTGTGTGCCCAGAGGTCCTGGCATTCTTTCACTCCTTGTTGAACTAAACCAGCAAAAATACAAAGTTCTGCCTATGCGCAGTTAACTAAGCATTTTAGTTAAAGCCTGCTATGTTCTATAGCCAGAATGCGAGAAAATGATGTTACTACCAATCATCTCTATCCATCTTTGACTTCCCAGGGTGCAAAACCTGGTATCTACTTCCTGTCAAATTGGCTGTGGAACATCTTTCAGCACAAGTCCAGAAAGACGTGTAAAATCCTGCCCCTAGAGTTACAGTAGTTTCTCTCAGCTCTCATCTTGCTGTACCTCCTTTTCCAAAATACCCCCTAGCAATCCAACTAGTACTTAAGAATTCTTCACAAACCATTATCCTCTGTGTAGCTTCAATATTCTTCCCAAACAAGGTTCACTATGAAACATTTTCCATTGTATCTATTAACGTTTAATAACCAATTTTCCCCTTTGGTCATTATTATACAAAAAGATATCAATAGTTCTTAGAAATTGTAATATTTTGTCTTGACTCTGCGGTAGCAGGAATTTTATCTGAAAACCGAAGTTTGGAGTTTTGTGTGACTATAAAACTGTCTTATCTTCCACTTCGTTTCAAGGCATATTTGATGGAAATTCTTCGAAAACACAAACCTTTAAACCTGAGTGCAAACAAAAGGAAACTTATTGATATTATATTTCTTAATTTGGCTCTCAGCTCTGACCTCTGAGCCACATCATTTTAAGGGAATAACAATATCTTGAAACTATGCCTGAAAGCTTTAAAGGACTTCAGTATTATGATTTTTTAATAGAGAAAACTTTAGTGATTTTCTCAATTTTCTGAATAATTAATCCCAAAATTTCCCTAGTCAGCACTGAGAATACCTTGAAGAATCCCAATACAGTTTAAGAGTAATCATTATTTCTCTGCTTTCTGAAAAGACACTATATTCCTTTTGTGCATTTTTGATGGGTATTTTTACCTTTTAATTATAATTTCAGGTTTGAAAAAATTGACTGCTCAAATGTTCTTAAAGAACACAATCTGACACAAAAAATAGTTGGCTGACTTCTTCAAAGTGAAGTATTTGTTATTCAGAAGATCAAGTGACTTTGCAACAGAACTTTTCCGCTGTTGAAGTGGAACTGGTACTAACAACCTTCCACTGAGAACCTTCCATGCACACTCTTTATTCAGGAAGTAAGACCAAAGTAATTATTCTTAAAGGGAATTGGACGAAACGGTGACCATGCACCTCAGGTGCAGAATTGCATGAGAAGTGTGGACAAATAGATGGAGTTCTAAATTGTTAATGGATTATGTTCTCAATGTGGTGGTAGCTTCAGTATAAAAGGGTAATTTAAAAACAATTAATGATGTTGCCCATTAATGTGGCAAAGGATCAGGAGCTGAGCAGAAAATTATTTTAGTTGTATAATCCCCTATGGTGTGATAAAATACTGTAAAGAGCCACAGGAAGGTTTTTCAGAAGTGCTTAATGAATTTTTGCTGTTTGTTTTCTGTTGACAGTTTTGTTTTTGAGTTAGTATTTCTAAAAACTATGACAAACTTGGTTTGTGCAGAATTGTTAGAGTTATTCTCTACTTAGTATAGTCATACAATAGCTGTGTTTTCTAAGAGTGAAGAACAGGAAAGGCCACATAGAGGAAGTTTAAATTTCCTATTTACTTTGAAGCTACGATTTCTCTGTGTCAGTCGTTGTAAAGAAGTGAAATGCATTGAAACCACTCTGAGCAGTCAGTACATCACAGCTCTGAATCAACTGGAAAAGCAGCACAGTGTCAGCAGCATGGGGATGGATTGTTTAATTAGGCTCTTCATTCTGGCAAGATGAAACAGGTGAGTGTCTCAACAGAGTGGCCTTTGTGCCTCCCACACGTTGTTCAGATGGTTCTCCTTTGGCTTACATGCCTCGTGAGAGAGTGGTAGAAGACAGAGGGTAAACATCGGATGTTGAAATCATATCCTTCGGTTTTATTTGAATTAATTAATATTTACCAGGTTCTGCATGATGTAGTCACCAATAGAGATTTCTGAAAGATGCTTATGCTGCTTATATTTACTCTAGTTAATGTCTGATGTTGGTCTAGAACACATTGCGTAGAGTGAAAACAAGTCCCAACAATCAAGTGGCAAAACACACCCATTGTATCTCACATTCACTCAACCTTCTCCACAAGAAGATACTTAGTAGTCACTGAGTGGAAGTTAAGTAGAGAAGAAAACAGCAGCCTTCCAAATTATATGTTAGTAATATGCTATCGTCACAAATTATTGTCACAATTGTTTCTTCTTTCGCTCCCTCAACTGCCATAGAATAACCTTAACAGCCCTAGAATAACCCTAAAACAATGTCCTCGTTGCAAGTGTTGTCCATACATTTGTTGGGCTTTTGTCATCTATTAGCTTACCAAATATAATTAAAAAGTATTAGTGGGAAAGGGAAGGGCAGGTCAAAAAGCACCAAGTGACATATGTGTTGTCATTTATGAACACCAATTTTTTTTCAATAAACAAATGATGATATAAAAACATAGACTGCACAGAAGTTGCATTGACATTTTACAAGTCTGAACTGTGAGTCTCTGAGGGCATCATGATACAAATAAAAATGATGCTACTGTCTAAGAGTAATAGTTAATGGCCCGTGCAGAAAACTGCCTGCATCTGTTACAGCACATGAGTACGTGCAGGTCTTACCAAAAAAACTGTTAGATGGAGATGTTGAAAGAAGACAGGCCTGAAATTGGATTCCATCAGTAGAAACCTTTGTCTTCTGAACATGTCTTGCATGGGACTTCTTCATATCTTGGGAATTGATATTTGACTTCCTTTAAATACATGCCCAAGCTGATAGCATGCTCCACAGCAGGTACTCTGCTAAACTTCCTGTTAGCAAAATCCAGAACTGTTTTTAGAGATGCAAGTACTCCTTGTTGAAATACCCAGAACAATTGGCAATCTAACCATAAGAACTCTGCATCTGTGTTGTGTTATGCCAAATCAAACCAGACTTTTTCCCCAGTTTTTCACTGCTGCTAATAGTGACCTTCCTGAGCTCTCTGTCCCGTATGAGATCAGCAACTGAACTTGTGATGTATGACTTGCAGGTACATTCTGACATCAAAATTTTGTTTTGGTTAAGATAATCTCAGACAATGAATCACACCTTAAATACTACGTGCCACAGCTTGGTGTGTATGCTAAAACAAAGACTCCTATGTGTATGTGAAGTCTCTATACAGCTGTGTGTTGGGTTTGTGTCTGCAGGGTTTTGGTAGCAGGGGAGGGGGACTGCTGGCATAGGCTCCTGTAAGAATCGTCAAGAAGCGCCCTGGGCTTCAAGTCAGGCCCACCTCTGGCCAAAGCCGAGCCAATCAGCACCTCTCCAATAACATATTTAAAGGATGTTAATAACATATTAAACCTGTGGGGTGAATTTCTTTGTTTTTGGAACTCTTTTGTTTTGAAGAGGAGTAGGATGTGAGAGAGACAACCATGTGGACACTCAGGTCCATAAGGAAGGAGTGTGGGACACATGCTGGAGCAGTTATTCCACTTTGACCTGTGGTGAGAGATGGCAGGCTGAATCCTTGCAGTTCCACAGCGGGGCAGAATCCTGTCTACAGCCCATGGAGGATCCCACATTTGAGCAGGGTGCTGCTCCCAAAGAAAGCAGTGACTCTGAGGGAAGCGTGTACTGGAGTGATTTGTCACTGGGAGGATTGTAGGCCACAGAAGGCACCCACACTAGTTGGAGAAGTTTGTCTCCTGTGGGAGGGACACCACATTGCCGCAGGGGAGGACTGTAAGGAGTTTTCGCCCTGAAGAGGAGGGAGCAGCAGAAACAACATGGAACGGACTGGGGCTGACCGCGACCCCCATTTCCTGCCCCCTTGCACTACTGGGGGCAAGGAGGTAGCAGAGCTGGGCCAGGGAAGAAGGAAGGGTGGCGAGAAGGTTTTTTTATTTAAGATCTGTTTGCATTTCTTACTGTCCTACTCTGATTCAGTTGATAAATTGGTGATGATTTTGTTTAAATTCATTTTGTTTCCCCAAGTCAAGTTTGTCTTTTGTCTGTGACCATAACTGGTAAGCGAGAACCTCCCTGTCGTTTGTCTTGACTCTGGAGTCTTTTGTCGTATTTTCTCCTTCCTATCCCACCAGAAGGGAGTAAGAGTGAGTGAGTGGCTGCATGATTTGTTGCCAGCTGGGTGGGCTTAAACCAAGACAGACTGAGAGCCTGGAACCTGCTCGTTGCTGTAGTTTGGAGGTAAATGGGGAAATGCTT
>NW_010409790.1:13280-22012 GCF_000710305.1 Buceros rhinoceros silvestris
TGCAATATTCCAAGGTATTACAATCCTACTCTAACTTAAAAACTACTACTTGCGTTTTGCATAAAAAATCCCTTTCAGCGTGAACATATTTTGAACTTTCTGTCCTTTCCATTACGGTAGCAAAGGCTATCTGTATGCTAATCACACGCTGGCTCAATTCTTTCTTTATTGCTTTCTTTGCTTTGTAGATAGGTGTACAAGATTCATAAGCTGAAAGAAGATTAAATTGCGAAAGAGTCTGATTCTGTAGCTACAGGAGATGGGGAGTCGTGAAGTCTGATTCTTAGCCTAGGCGCTTGGTGTGCCTTTGCATTAAAGTCAATGGATAAAGCCTATAATACTGGTTAACCTTAAAGCACTGGTAGATCCAAGCATAAAAATGGACCCTTGCATTTGATTGCTTTAAGCAATAGTCTACCATGAAAACATAAAACAATGCATCTTTTACATCGTTCCTTATAGAGCTCTGCATTTGCAATCTCAAAAGTACAGAAACACATCCCGTGGGAACCTGAGTCAAGGACCTGGGCAAGTACATACCTCTGTATCTGGTATTTGCATTGGCTGACTCTGCTCACCATGGTGGACCACCCTTTTGTGATATGACTTAGCTGCTCTCTACAATCCTTTGCTTGCTCCCCCCCAAGGACCTGCCCAAGGAACTTGGATTCTCCAATCACCCAACTAAGGCCTAATCACCCAGCAGAGGGCAAAAGCCTAGTTTTTATGGATAGAGTGTGTGAATAGTGCCCTTTGCCTATGACAAACCCTCATCCCTTATAAGTTATCACCTATTTCATTAACTGAGTCAGTGACACTTCGATGAGAAACACTAAGAGATGTAGGAAACTAGGTTGGAGTTCACGGCACCAGACTTCCAGTGTTAGCAGTGTGAACATCTGAACAAGTCCTGTTATAGAGTGAAAAGAAATAGGTACATCTTTGCAACAGAACCTATTTTGAAATGAATTGTGCCCCATAAATGCTTTTTTCTTTTCATTGACTCTAAAAAGAATTTACATTGGTTGAGATGCATATGGCATAAGTGCACCAAACATGGCATGACTTCTGTCTCTGGCCTTTTATCGAAACCACCACACTCTCTAAATGAGTAAAGCAAGCTCTCCTGCCATCAGCCTAATGTGGAATTGAGTTGAATGCCTTAAATAAAAATCACAATGTGACTTATGTCTCACACTTTATCTGTAACACAGGATACTACCCAGACCTCTGTTTCTGCATTTGTAACACTAATAAGGAAGTAGTAAAGCAAGAAAAAGAAAGTCTTCTGAACCATGGTGTCAGTGGTTACAAAACAGCAAGTGCTTGCCACATGGCAGCCAATGTATTTTGTTGTACATATACAGTGATTTGTGTGCAAAGTAGAGACTTGCAGCATGGTAGGAAACAAGATAGCGCAGCTTAGAATTTTTTTGCAGAATCCCTACTTCAGTTGTACAATTGTCCCTAAATAGTTATTCATATTTATGAAGTGTCAAAGAGTATCCAGTTAAAAGAAAATTCATTTTTGTTTGTTTTAGATGCTTTGGGTTTTTTTAAAAAACAAAATTTATTCAGGAATTATTTCTGCTGGTATCAAAATACAAAATAGATTTTCCAGAATAACTCAAACAGACCTAAAGTAATTGCAGAGCATATTTCGTCCTAACTCACCTTTTGATATCTAAAGAAGTTTTTCACCACAAATTAATTACTGTCTATATGGAGCATTCTCTCCTAACTTGATTTGGAAATTGAAAGGAAGTGCTGGCGGGGGGTGGGGGCGGACTTTTCTAAAGCTGATCCTAAAGTGTATATATTTTTAGTTCTTCTTGTCTTGTTGTTGAGTTGTTCTCCCTGCTTGGATTGTGACTATGTGAAACTGCTCTGATAATGTTGAAAAACCCAATCAAGACCTGCTGGCTGAAAAAAGAAGAGACTTTCTGCTTCCTCATTGGGTGAAGGAATAAATCTGCATAAATCAGTAAAGATGGCAATAATTAATATAAGCCCCATCAGTGTTTGTACAAAATAAGTTCTTTAACTGGTTTTGGTGAAAATTCAGATGTAAGACAGTGCCTGTGTGCAAATACTGTCTATCAGGAGAATAACAGTTAAGAGCAATGCTCTGGAAGTATTTTATTGGTGGGAAGTGTGCAAATGCACAAAATGATACTAGGAGCTGTTGCAGAAGCAACGGAAGTGGATTATAATATTATTTATCATTCACATTTATCACTGAATTGCGATGGCAAGTTAATGTTGTTTTTCAGGATTTACCTATTGTTAAAACAGTATGTTTTGGTAAGACAAGAACAATGTGCTGGCTCTGATTAAAATGAGAAAGTAATTAAAGAGTAGATTGAAGGGGCCATATTTTGTCTCTGTGACAATAGAGAAATAACCTAACACAAGCTTGATTGTTTTAAGGGTAGGAATGAAACTACATTAGGAACATTCAAAAATACAGAAAGCAGACAAAACTACTTTAAAATCTAGCAGTGTATTTACAGTTGACTTAATAATAAGCTTGAAAAAAATCATCCCCCTTATAGATCAGTAAGCCTAGGTACAACAATTTCTTACATTTGATTTTTAATAGTTATACATTTTGCATATTCCAAAATGTGGCAGTGCAGATTAAAATAAACTAACCGTTATTTCTGGAGGATGTGTAACAAAGTTTTTGACACTTCTGCTTAACTGCCTTAACTGCCAGAACAATCTCATAAGGAGGCATTTTATACTATCATTGTGTAAGCCATGGCAGTGTTGACATATGATCCACGGAAGACAGTTTTCTCCCTAACATCCAGATGAAAGAAGCATAAAAGCATTTTCCATATAGGCTACTTTTGTTCATCAAGTGAATAGCTCTTCAGTTTTTAAATATCTCCAAGAAGATGAAGACAAAAATGAACAGAAGCTTTTAATGTCTGGCTACTAAGTCTTTCCCTGGTTTGGAATATGATTACCATGATGTAATATAGTACTTGAAGACTGAGATATGATAAAGAATTGATGTGTAGTTAGTGGGACGCATATATATAGCTCTTACCTAAAAGCACATAACAGCAAGCAAAGGGAGTGCATGCACTCAGCAATATACATCAGCTCTCATTGACTTCACGGTATGACTTCAGTAAACTTAGTTTAACCGGATTTGACCTCACTCTCTAGAAAAAAAAAAAAACACATAGTTTTCAGAAACATGTAAGCAGTGTTGAGTCTTTGCAAAATACATCATTGGGGTCTTTTGATGAGGAAGGTTGTGCTGCATGAAACCAAGCAACCTCCATGCACTTGCCCTGGGACCTGCATACTCATTCTTGTCAATTAAATTCCTCAGTTGAAGGACTGAAAATTGTGTTTCTTGTGTAAATAGTTCAGGGAAAGTGGAAAAGTGTTACTTTCTAGGAAATAACAGAATCTTAGAATGAGTGGGGTTGGAAGGGACTCTTAAAGATCATTTAGTTCAACACCCCCAGCCACAGGCATCTTTCACTAATTCTCTTTCACTAAACCAGGTTGCTTGAAGCCTGATCCAAGCTGACATTCAACTCTTCCAATGGTGGGACACATCCACAACTTCTCTGGACAACCTGTTCCAGTGTATTCACCACCCTCATAAAAAAAAAGATTCTTGCTTATATCTAGTCTAAACCTACCCTCTTTCAGTTTAAAACTGTTACACCTTGTCCTATTGCTGTAGACCCTACTAGAAAGTCTCTCTTGTTTTTATGAGTCCTCTTTATATACTGAAAGGCTGCAATGAGGTCTTCCTGGAAGAAGGACTTGAGGATACTAGTGGATGAAAACCTGGACATGAGCTGGCAATTTGCACTTGCAGCCCAGAAAGCCAGTGGTATCCTGGGCTGCATAGAAAGAAGCATAGTTAGTAGGTTGAGGAAGGTGATTCTCTACTTCACTCTCATGAGGGCCCACCTGGAATAGTGTCCACTTCTGGGGCCCCCAGTACAAGAAAGACCTGTTGGAGCAGGTCCAGAGGAGAGAAACAAATGAACTATTAAAAGGCTAATTTTCATATTAAATTATTTTTGTGCTACTTATGAAGATATTTATGATAGAGGATATTTTGAAATTGTACAATGATAAAAATAGAAAAAAAATTGACACTTGAGTCAAGTACTTGACCATGGTAGATACATGTATTTTGTCAAATGCAGTTATTCAGGCTAATCTATCTTCCAGCAATAGCACCAAGATGTCTTGTTCTCCTGGCTAAGTAGTTGCATATGGACGACTCCATTAATATAAGATGTTGGAGTCCTACTGTCCATTAGACCTTTCATTGCTTATTATTTTATCAAAATAATAAAAAAATATTTCAAGGTTTATCATTTGGCTTGTATTTCCAGGCTTTTCTTGTGGATCTTGGCTTCTACATTCTGTTAAATTCTGGAGGGCTGCTCTTATCCCGTTTCAATGATTCATACAAATGTGAATAAAGCGATCAAAATCCTTCACTGAGGGTTGGTCTCTACTTAATGTTACAGCATGAAATACATTGCATCCTGGAGAGCTTGTCCAGATTCCATTTCTCTTTCAAGGTATAGTTTCTGCAGTTTCTTAGGTGGAGAAGTGCTACTATGAAACTATTCAATATACTTATGTACTTCTATGTTTCTAAAATGCAATTTGGTAGATGAAAACACCTTGGCCAGCAGCCCATGCTGTGTTCATTTTCCAGGAGTGGTCAGTTTGTGCTCTGATGATAACAGCATAGTTCCTACTAGTGAAGAATTTGGAAGATACATTGATGGCATGACCAAAGGATTAGGTCATTGTCTTTTTTTTTGTTGTTGTTTTGTTTTGCTTTGTTTTGGTTTTTTTGAAATTTCACTTGCAATTAGCTTTTTAAAAGAAAAGAAAAGATACTTAGCCTTACCTGAAGCTCCCACTGCAGACATTGCCACTGCTGGGAGGGACCCTGTGACTCACAATGTAGCGTCGTTTGACATGACTGTCTAGGGAGGAAAGATCTAAAGTATGTGCTGAGCATCCTGATTTTGCTTTCTGCAGTCATTGGTGGAAGTTACTTGCTCTGAACATGACTTTGAATCCTGGATTCTTTCTTTTATGAGATATGGCATAATTTTTCGAATTACTCTAGTGTATCAGTTCAAAAGATATGACTTAATTTTCTGTAACAAAAGTCGTGCATTGTAACATTTTCTTATTAATTTAATTTTAGTAACATTATAAGTTCATAGTTAATGTGAAGTGAATGATATGAATAATCAAGTCATAATTTTAAGTAGCAAAGTAAAATTTAAGATTCTGTATTATAAACGAGGCATACTAATTTTTTAATGAAAATATATTGCTGTGGCATATGTGTAACTTAAAAAGTCAGATAATGTTTTGTTTATGCAGTTTTGTTTGTGCACTTTAATACGGTATAACCATTTTTCTCATTCGACTAAATAAAATGAAAGATTATACAGCCTTTATATGCAGGGGCCATTCCTTTCTGAATTGAAGCGGTGTAATTAATTGATTAAAGTATATCACATCTCTTACTTCAATGAAAAAATACATCACTTAATTACTTTGTAAGTGGCTTTCACTTTTTTATCTTGATTATGTAGGATGCATGGATCCATAGAATTACTGAAGTGGTGAATTAGTTTTTATTCCTGAGTATCTGCAGTGGTTTCAAATACAGTCTGGTAAAAAAGAAAGAAATGTTTGCTGGCCAGTACTTGCACTGTGTGATACAAAGAGAGAAAAAACCTACAGTCAGATGTCTCTTTGTACCAAGTTGTGCAGATTTAATTAAAATCTATGTTTGTGTCTTTTTCTAAAAACATCGTTCTAACAGCAGCAATGAGGTTTTTATGTTCCTATCTAAAACTTATTTGCACTGTGACAGTGTTGAGTGCTTTTCTCCCGAGAGTTGTTTTCCACAGTGACTGTCCTTGACCAAACCAGAAAATGAATTTGATTTCTCTAATGCAAAAGGTAATTGGATTTCTCTTTATGGAATGCATCCCTTTAATGACTGTCTCTGCTTCAGCCAATTTAGCTGCAACCAACCTGACATTGATCTGGTGATATGACTTTAAATAAATGCCAAAGCTGGGAGATGAAAGACCAGCTGTCTGATATCAGAAAGAACATTTCCTGCTTCGTTTTGCCATTTTCCTCAGAAAATGCCTCCTTCTTGAATGTCATTCTTATGAAACACGCTACTCTAATAATTGGTTCTAAAGCAGCAGATTGCATCTTTCTACCCAATATCATAAGTATTTCCCAGAAAATGTCTGGAGAAAATACTTTGAAAATTGAGTAAAATATCAAAATCTCAAAATATCTTTTCTTCTTTGCAAATATTCATTACTGTGTAGACTCTTCCTAAGAGAAAAAGTTATTACTAAAGTAGTGGATTAAATCTTTACGGAGATCCTGTTCAGCATTAAATATTTATCAAAATATTTATTTAGATAATAGGGATCTTATTAAAAAGTATTGCAGCATGCTGATCTGAGAAAAGATTTACCTACATAAAACAATCAGTAAAGTTGGTGTTTCAGAGTGTTATCTGTTCTTTCCTCAGGATAGGCTGAATGGAATAATAAAATCCTAGAAAGAGTTTTTCAATTAATTTATAGTAATTATCCCTCAGACCCAGCCCTTCAGGCTAGTATGCTGAGTGCTTTTATCCCCACGTAGACTGGGAGCCAAAATTTAGAAGTTGAATGTAGTTTATATGTAGTTTTAATTTAATCGTGGTCCACGTGTTCTCTTTGATAAACACTGTTAATGTTGTTGACTGAAAGTGGTAGCTCACACTCTGAACGGTAAACTGGATTTTAAAAACTCAGTATATCAAAATAAATGTAGTGGAAAATAAAACCAAGAAATCTTGACTTCAAGTTGAAATAAGCGCCTTCTGAAATCTTATTAAGAGTTATTTTCAAGATAATCAAACCAGTTAGTAATTTTCAACTGTGTACTGATATCAATGACAGATTGTAATAATTTGTTTTACTTATCTCTATTTTCAAGCAGGTGTTCACCCCTCTTGCTTTTATCTGTTCAATTATTTCTTAATCTTTATGCACGGGTAGGTCTTCCACTCTTCTGGATCTTTTGTACACTGGGATTGATGAGTTTACTATAATGTAACCTTTGGTGCTCTTTAATACAGTTAATTTGAAGTAAGTAGATATGAAAACACAGCTTCCCAGAGGTGTAAGTGCCTGAGGGGTATTCACTTCCCTCATTTAGCTGAAAGTCATTTTTAATACTTCAGTGTTCCACCCAGAAGTAGTGCATGCATATGAGTATCTGGACAGAGAAACAGATGGTGTTTTTAGATAGGAATTATGAAAATGAGAATAAATATTTCATACTTTTAAAATTTTGTGCAAGTTTTAAGAGATTTCCATGTCTCTAGTCCCAAGTGTGTTTTTCTTACTGATATGAGGAAGTGAGAGGAGATTATAAATGGCATATAGTGCTTAATTCACAGACTTGCACTCCCTGGCCGTAGTTCTAATTTCAAGAGTGGAAATTCTGCTGATGCTACTCTCCTAGGCTGGACCAGAAAGCTTTGTAACCATAGGGGAGTGTAGCTTAGGTAATGTAGGTTGCCACAAATTTTAGACTAGTTCATCTCCTCTTCTTATCTTTGGATATTCACAGATTTCCTTCTTTCTCAAGAAGTTGTGTGCACTTGTAGGGGCAGCATATTTAGGCCAATATACTTTATCTTGATTTCAAATAATGCTAGAGAATCTGTTTTTTTACTGTCTTACTATTAAAATTATCAGAACTGAGGCAGGCATGTCATACATAAAAGAAAGCGTTCATAAAGTCCATGTTAGTACTTCATTTTGTAACACCGGTTTAACTGTGGTCAGTGTGGTAACACAGTTTAACTTAATTATTTCTTCTTTGCCTGTAGGTCACTGATATGATGCTTCAGGACAAACCCTACCCAGACTGGGGAAAGTCTGCTAGAGCTTTCTGGAAGAAAGGAAACATTAGGATCGTTTTGTTCTGGTAGGAAAATAGTAAAATCAAATTATTGTAAATGAACCTTTTATAGAACATCCAAAAATAGATCTTCTGATTTACTGTGGCAGTAAGAAATATAGATGGAATATATGGTTGGAAAAAAATTATACTTGGTCTAACAAAAAAATTTAAGCATTAGAAAAGCTGGACATGAGTGAACAATTCCAAATCAAAATGGTTGATCTAAAAATATAATTTTTAAATTGATTTACACTGTTTCTTTTATTATGTCTTTGATGATGTTTATAACTAAGCTTTTTCTATATGTGATAGTATTTAGATGTCCCAGTGTCAGTCCTTGTAAGGTAAGTAGATATGTGAGTGTCCTTTCGTGACCTTGAAATTAATTATAGCAATTCTTTGAATTTACACACAAATAGGATTTCAAATAGTGAGTCAGCTTCAGATTATTAAGAAAAATATTTAAAAATCAATGGGAAAAATTGCAAGGGGTAAGTAAGCATTTATTTGACCCCAAACGTAGCCTCTTCCAGCTAAATTGTGACTATTAAAACGGAAAACAAACTGTGGCATGAAAAATGAAAGATGGAAAATGTATAGTCTAAGAGGCAGTCTGAAGACCTAGCTGAAGATGAAAGAAATGGCAAAGGTTTTTTTCAATTATATCAGTGTCGCGGTTTGAAAAGGGAGGTTCCCCCCACCGAAAGGGGACGCAACGAAATAGT